>NW_027176307.1:3017578-3149930 GCF_023349555.1 Cebidichthys violaceus | reverse complement strand
AGTCACTCTGGAGTCTATATTCCCTCCCAGGCAACAAACATATGACCTGGAACGAGTAGAACAACCCCCGAAACTCAACCACTGGACCAATCCATCCACACTGACATTATAAGAGCCGTGCTGTAACAATCCATAATAATATATGGATTTCAACTATCTAAAGCCTCACAGGCTATCCACTAGGACTATATATTTACTGTGACTTTATGACGCTATTATAATATAGATTATTGGATCTTATACTTCTAGCCGGCGCATCAGCCTCAGGCTACAGGTGCAGCGAGATTAGTCTTTACAGGGGAAGACGGTGGACATCCGGATTTATTACAGTCGCCAATAATCTGTGGGTAATTTCCAATTCATAACTTTGACCGTTCGCCGCTTCAACCAAATGTTCACTGTGAAAGTTTCTTTCTATTACCATCATTCAAGAGTGACTTCAAAATTATGGCATTTTCATATAAAATCTTTCCCCTGAACAAAATATTACTGAAAATGTGAGCTAAGTGAAGTAGGAACCGCAGTGGAGAAGAGCCTCTCAGCTGCAACACTAAAGGCCATTCTTATGCAAAACGCTGAACCGCTCTTTTGGAATGAATTCTGTTTGGGCTTGTATTCAGATTTGTGGCATAAAAGGTTTGACACAAAACGCAGCAATTGAGGACTTCTCTACAACTTTACTATAATTAGCCAGGCTTCCACTGGCTGAAGGGAGTTCTCCATCTACATCAGCTCTCACACAAGTACATTCATTCATACACACACACACACACACACCTGAGCAGGAGCAGTAGTGCTGGTCATCAGCAGCAGCTATTATAGCCATCAGACAATTAAAGAAAGCACCTGAAGGGGTGAGCAGTAACTCTCACTCACTCACACACTCACACACACACACACACACACACACACACACACACACACACACACACACACACACACACACACACACACACACACACACACACACACACACACACACACACACAAAAGAAGTGGGACCAGGAGGGAACCAGAGGCAATTAGTTCAAACGGTCGATACCAAAATAGGACTTATAGGCTGCCAAGTTAACAAGAGAAAGAGACAGCGAATTTATTTTAGGCTCTGAAGGTTGACGAAGCGGCAAAATGGCTTTTTTTGGCGAAACGCCACGCACACTTGCAGAGACGCAACCACACGTGTACCCACAGTGGAAAAACAATCAGGTTGGGAGTGGGCAAAAAAAAAAAGATAACTTAACTGTCTCCTGAAGACGAAAAGAGGAGAGGGTAAGGAAATGACATGTAGAGATGTGAGGGGGGGAGGATTGATGTTTCATCTTTTCTTGACAGTTGGCTTTGGACAGGCAGGATGAAACCTTTACAAACAACTAGCCTCTAATCCACGGCTCTCTGCATAGTGTGTGTGTGTGTGTGTGTGTGTGTGTGTGTGTGTGTGTGTGTGTGTGTGTGTGTGTGTGTGTGTGTGTGCGTGCAAGCCGCTGCTTACAGATCCCTCTTTGTCAGTGTGTTTGTGCATTTCAAAGAAGAAGAGTTGCTGACAGAGGTGACTGGCTTTAAGACGGTGAGCTGAAAGGAGTAAATACTGCAGACACACTGTCCTTATGGCCAGTCAAATGCATTTGCATCTCATCTGCATACTTAAGCGTCAACAAGCCCCACACACACACACACACGCACACGCTCACGCTCCGAGCATAAACGGTGAGTTTGTGTGTATTAATTAGTCTTTCATTATATTTCAAAAAAACAATGCTGCCACAAAGATAAGAGCCTCAGCGGTGGTTCTTTGAGCAAATTCCAGGTTTTCCCAGGGGTCCTTGAGGGAGTTTCAGGGGCTCATGCCGAATACAGTGTAATAGATTACCTGTGAGGTTTTTTATTTGAAGAAGAACCAGTGAAGATGCAGCCGCCTGTTGACCTTAATTACTAGAATTCTATTCTATTCTTAGCTTTTTAGTGTTTTAATGACTGTTTTTAATGTTTCAATGAATGTCCTCAATTGTTTTTAAATCTCCTTTTCTTTTGCATTATGTTTTGATGCTTTTAATGATTTTATGTGAAGCACTTTGAATTGCCTTGTTGTTGAAATGTGCTATACAAATAAACTTGCCTTGCCTAGAATAGACGAGAAGCAGATGTTTCTCTTCTTGTGTCATGTTCTTCCAAATCTAAAACTTGGAAATTTGACAGTGGAAATCATTAAGATAATTGTTATTCAAGGTAACTTAGTAGTGGTGGAACTAAAGCCTGAGACTTGGCAGCCAACTACGACTTAATGGATAAAACACTAAATTCTATAATGGCACGACAGAGAGTCTGTATTCAATATGGATCAGTTTCCCCAGTAGTGCAGTCATTAACCATCCTCTAGATATTGACCGTTAGGACACTGGTAGACAGGGAACAGGCAGGATCAAGTGTTTAATATGTGAAAATGACGGTAGGTAGTGTGTGTTCAGGAGACACTTTAATGTCTGCTGTTAATGGTCCATTCTGCGATTGTGATGTGACATTTCACAACTTTCCAAGGACAAACACCGAAATATAACGGTTCCTCAAGTGATCAACGGTCTGGAACTCCAGACGTCATACAGGAAGTGTGACCATGACGCATTACAGAAGAAAGCCACAGGTCAATGTCTGCTCATCACTGTTGACAGAAAGTCAGCAACGGTACATAAACACAACTAACCCACAGAATTACACAGAATTTTATGACATAATTACCCCCAAAAAAAGATTCAATTTCACTTGCATCCCCTTTTTTTTCCCCCTACCAACTCCTGTACATTCTGTTTCACTTTTAGTCTCCTTCTCTGTTAAATTACGTTTAATCACCAACATTGTTAAATTGGGTTTAAATCTGTAAAAGAAGTACCTTTTTTCTACCAAAGTCATGCAGTGTCTGACCTGCAGTTTAGCTCGGTGGTGTAGAAGGTCACAGAGACACGTTGCCCACTAACCTTTTCAGACTGACTGCTAACAAGGGTTAAATGAGTGAAAGTGTGTGGTCAAATAAATACAAAAATAAAAAACACATTTTACAATTTCACTTGATGCAACTTGTTCAAAGAATAATTGAAACCAAATTTGGTCCATTCCTTTAATTTCCTGATGGGAAAACATCGCTCCATCTATCATAATATTCCAGGGCTGCTGCGGTCACAATCCTGAGATGCAATCTACTTGGAGCTGGTAAGAAGCCTGTTAGCACCAGAGGGGAAAGTAGTTTACTGTGTCAAATAACGCAGGTGTGTTAGGATCCAGCATCGACCGACCCCATCAACCTTGATTTTCCCTGTTTATCAGCCGACGGGGTTTTCATTATTACCCCCCGCTGCTCTCACCCCGGAGAGCGAGCGAGCGCTCAGGCCGCAGACTAAAGGGGGGGGCTCTCCGGAGGGCCTTTGATTTGAAGCCGACAAACACATTTGGCTGATTGGTGGCGGTCACTCACAACAAACCGTTAGCCCATCCTTTACTCGTGCTCGTCACAGACACAACACTCAGAACCCTGGATAACTGGGTCAGAGGGTGGCGAGGTCGAGTAAGAAGCCTCTGCCACAGAACTCCGTCTTCAAATAAATATAAATATATATACGCTTTGTCACACATCTTATGACTGCAAATTATGTGCCTATTTGCACTTTGATTATTATGCACAAGTTAATCACATAACAAGTATTTACTTACTTCAGGAGAACGACCCTGGGACCACAGTTACACTAAAAGATCGTACTGACATTATTTACTACTTTATTTGGATTTAAAGCGTCGTTCCAAGAAATGAACCCGAAAACTTGAAATGCTGAAAGAAAAACACACAAGGTGTTATTATTGCAGGATTTAAATGTGGCGCGGACATGCTGAGACTCATTCATTGACGGCGATAAAGAGCATCATATTTCTTTGTCTGGTTGTTTTGACATTTATCACTGATGGCGGCAGATGATCTAGGACAGTGTTTTGTCTTCTCTAGAGACAAAGTGAATACCTCAAATGTACTAGACCAGCATGTCCAATCATCTCCTATCAAAAGCAGAACATAGCTGCAGGTTTCATGAGTTTCACCATGTCTAGTCAGTTTAAACCAAGACCGCCAAGGCTCAAATGCTGACATTTGTCAGAACTTCTGCTCAATCGTATTTCATAACCAACACTATTTGGGTTATTTATCCCAACTGTGGAACTGAACAGGTTTGTTAAATCCACTCTGTGTTTTCCTTGTTGGATTATTCCAATGGCAGCTCCCTCATTATAATAACAGGAATGTTCAGGGAGGATTTATATCTGTTGACACAGTAGGCAACGTTTACTTAAACATCATTTATTAAATGTGCTTCACCGCCAACATGATGTGGTTTTATTAGAATGTATCCATTTCAAATTCGATCAGAACTACACTGTTTTACAGGAATGAACTTACAATTCATAATTATGCTGATTCACACACTTTCCTGGGATTCAGTAGAACCTTTTATAACCTCTATTTCTCAAAATATTGTGCTGCTTTCACATTAATTAAATTAAGTAATACTGTAAAATTGCACGACTGCATTACTGATTAATTTGCACGACAGTATCTTTTTTTGACATGAACATTTTTTTACACAGAATGAGATTATTACTCAGCAAAAAAGCAACAGATTTTTTTTTTTCCGTATACTATAGTGTACAACAACAGGGAGGCTCCGGAAAACTTTATTACTCCTTTAACCATGACGAACACAGCACATACCAGGTCCACTCCTTTCACAATAAAAGCCCCAGACGTTTATACTGCGCAAAGGTTTACCAGAAGGAACTCAAAATCACTCAGAGCATTTTACTAAAAGGAAACTCAATGAAATACTTTACAGTAGCTTATGCTGTACAACTATTTACCTCAGACAGACTGCCAGAGTCATCATGTCTGACACGCCCCACGTCCTGCTGAGCAGATAGAAAAAGGCACTAGGGTTGTGTCTTTTTCTCGTAGTTCAAAACTCTCTCCCCCCAAGTCGTTCATTAGTTGCTTCATTAGGTTGGGAGGGTGTGCCAGACGTTTGGCCTTTGTTTTGCTGTCATAGAATATTGCACTGTCATGGACCATTTCTGCAAAACTGTGGGGTTTACTCTGAACAAACAGAGATTAAGATGCAGCTAGTTACAGATGGACAATCGTGTTTTCTTCCTCTCTGCGACAAACTGCAACCCTCACAATCTAAACAGCCTGTGAATCTCGACCAAACGATGACGTTAAGACTCCAGATAACAGCTGTTTATTTCACTGTTTGAAGCACTATTTGTTTTACTACTGACGTCAACTACAGATCACCAGCTGATGAACATGTTTTGAAAGGAAACAGCAGGACGACACGTATTGACCTGAATGTTTCAGGGATGCTGCTGGAGCTACTAACGTTTTCAAAAACAGCATCAGTGCAACTTGAGGAAACATTCAGTCTGATGCCTTTTGCACCAGAGGTACTTCTTTTACCAGATTTAAATTTATTTAATATTTGGCCATTTTTAAAAAAACAGCCCGGAGCGAGGCAATCTGTGTTTCCACTGCACTTTATAAACACAGATTGCTGCCTCGACAAAACAAGAAATCTTCAAAACTGTTTTTCTAACAGGGACGACACTGTGTTGACTTTTCTCCCAGCTCACTGTTGTTGTTGTTGTTGTTGTTGTTGTTGTTGTTGTTGTTTGCAAAGACACAAAGTTCACATTTAAACTTCAAAATGTAGAACTGGGAGGGAAGACATTTTGGATTAGGGGTTATGCTAGAGTTTAGGTCAGATTAAAGACAGAAATAATGCTGTCTTATTCCACTTTAAACACTGGCATTACCACTTTAAGTCTATTAAAACGAATGCTTAAGTCCTCATACTTGGGACGGTACGTTTGTACTACCGTCGCTAAGATGACCAACTACACTAGATCAGCCAATGTGACGACAAACCGGAGCACGCACACTATCGGCAAACTGTAGTTCCTGCTTCATATGGCCCTTCTCGTTGACATGATGTCTTTAACACCGCGTCCACATGGTTGACAGCGTGACCTTTCAGGGGCAGGTGACGTCATCTTAAGGTCAGAAACGTGCCCCGTCAGCACTTCAAACTGTGCATCTTTAATACCAAACACAAGCAATGCTCTTCTACGTTTTTTACATTTACAGCCTGAGAGACACCTGAGCGGCATGTCTATAAATACATCATGCATTTCATTTTGTCAGTATTCAGCACAGCCCCCACAGAGGCTGTTCAGGGAAGTCATATCCACCTTCATATCAGCTCTGGGCCATGCCGACCTGCAGTTATCTCATTTTCAAATGATTTTCAATGAAAGACAAATATCAGTCCATCTGAATGTCAGACAGCAGCCACGTGTGCTCAGTCATGACCACAAAACCCTTATCTGCTCGCCCACTCAACGGTCCTCTACACGAGCCCAGCACTTAACCACCTGAATGAGTAAATGGAAGCAGATCCACGGCAAGTGCTCTCCAGAACCGCAGTGGGGGAAAACTCCTTTTTTTCAAATAACACTTAAGATATTAATGCCATCTCCATCTAGAGATCATAATGCCACAGATCATGCAGCAAGCGTGACCCAAACACCCTTCTGCAGCCACTTCTAAACCACCTCTGGGTGCTACCTGTTGGTGTGTTTTTCCACCCTGCTGCAGGCTACAAGGCTTCAATTTGGCTTTCACTGGAGTGAAATGATAGGACATCAGGGGGCACACGAGCTATTGAATAACAGTGAGACAGGCCTACAGGGTCACTGCGACACCATCTCTTTAAATATATATGAGGCGGAATTATGACTCCAATTAGTAACTGTACTAATAATAATCAGAATCATATCAACAACTTAATAGTTGGTCAGGCTTTCAAAAGAAGCATGAATTCGCAAAAAACCCGATCTTCAGGTTACCAACTGTGGGGTTCACTTTGAACCTAGGTCATTGATTGAGATCTGTGAGAAGCTAAAAGCTGTGCTCCACCTTCCACATCCACAAACGGCCCCGTTTCTCCCGTGGTGACTGATCAGAGCAGGTTTTAAACCAGCCCCGTATTATTCCCGACACCTGAAACTTGAAAGTCAGGTATAGCAGCCCGGAGGAGGGGGCGGTAGATCCTGCACGCATTCCTCCCTATTTTTCCCCAAAGGAACTGACTGCTGTTCGATTTCGTGGAAAGAAAAAAAAAACCGCCACGCCAAATTCCGTTGACGAAGCCGTGGAATCAATGTGTCAAATCCACCGGCAGGTGTAGGTAGAAATCATAACATGACATAAGATCCTCAGCTCAACACGACTAGATGTTTTTGCATAGTTCGGCTACAATAAGTGACCCGCTATGGTCAGCGTTTAGTCGGTAAAAACACAAGTTGTATACTTGGTGTCCACTCATTGCCACCGCTCTCCGCGAGGTAGCGTTGTATCGGCGGAGATGACTTTTAGGATAACAAGCGGAACATTATGTAAAAGTTCAAATTTCATTCACGCTAGTGCTCTTTGGTGTGCTATATATGCGCCGAATTGTAAATGGGATATGGACGATGGTGTAAGCTGTTGAGTCATGTTTTACCATGTCTATCAACTGCCATAAGACCGAGGAAAAGGTAAAAATGCCTGGTATTTGGGGGGAGTCTGGCGGGACGTTTTCCTGCACAGAAACGAACAGCGCGTGAGCTCAACAGATCCTTACCTCTTTGATCTTGTCCCGTCTCTCCTTGGTCTCGGGGTCCTGGGGCTCGTGTCCGGTCGCCCCGGGCGGGCGGTGATACTCAACGAAAGGTAAAGTATTCACATCGTTCCCACCTTGACCCACACTCGCCTTCGCAACTTTCTCCTTCTCGTTCAAAATGTCTTGTTTTATCTCGTCGGGCCGTTTTTGTAGAGTATCCTTGGCCTCCAGCAGAGCTTTTTCGTGGTCTTTTCGGATTTTGGCCAGGACCCGGTCGTCGCTTCCAGCCGAACCCGGGTCGCCGCTGTCCGGACCGGTGCGGGTGTTGGTCTCCACCGCGGAGGAATGAAAGAAAACTCCGCTGAGCAGCTTGGACGAGTCCGGCAGGAAGAAAATGGCCCCGAAACACAGGGTTATAAAAGCGCTAAACACTAATAACAAAATGAATTTCTCCGTCAACCTGAAAGAGGTCGGGCTGGCAGACTTCCTATTCGGGGTCGCGGTAAAAGGCAGAAGAGTTGCGACTGGCATTTTCCCCCTCTTCCTTCAACAACTCGAACAACGGAAAAAAATGACTTTAAACGGTCAAATACACTCACGTCGGACTCACTTTCGGGTTATTCCATTCACAAATCCATTTTCAGGTGATATAAACCGTGTCATATGGAACGCAACTGTGGTGAAATCTCCGGTAAAAAGTTGAGGAGTGAGGCGCCTGCCCATAACGGAGACTCTCTGCAGACAGACCGAGTCCACTGGCTCACACAGGAAGCAACGCTGGATAGGCGTGACTGACAGCCGCGATGAACTAATCACTTTCTGCCCTGTGAGTGGTGGAAAACCCGGGGGCGTGGCCTCCCAGCGGCTGGTATAAAGTCTCTGACAGCCGCGGTTACAGCTGCATGATCCACTAACCGTACATCAGGAAGGTACAAAACACTTATGAATTTGGACAAAGTTACATCTTTTAAAGATTTTTTTTTGTTGTTGTTGTTGTCAAAAACATAAATAAACCAAAAGCCACAGTGAAGTGACCTTACTAATTAGCGGCTTTTTGTCTTCTCCTCTTACTCATGGAGCTGCATCCTTGTCCAAAATCTAAATGAACAAAATTAAAAGTCTAGTGGTTCTGTAAGCATGCAGATGTTTACCAGGAATAATGTTTGCCATGTTCACCATCTCAATTTCTCATGATAACATGCTAAAATTAGCTAATTATCCCTATAAGCCAGTTGTGGAAAGCAAGAAACTACAACTTAGTCCCACTACTTCAGTAGGCAACAGGTTTGAATTACTTGTGCTTTACTTGAGTATTTATATTTTATGCCAGTTTATACCTCTACTCCACGGCAGCTTGGAAGAGAATATTGAACTTTTAGTTACAGTCACTAGCTTTCAAATTAATCTTTTACAAACAATACATTGACACCTGTTTATGAATTTTGATCGATGCAGGGATGACATATTTTTGTAGACCAACCAGAGATTTGCATCACACTGGTTTCCAGCGCACATAAATAATATGATCCAATCATTGACAGTAGCAACTCTGCATTATGAGTGCTTTTACTTTTGGTATACTTTAACATTTGTGTGGCTAATACTTTTACTTAAGCAGGATTTTGAATGCAGGACTTTTACTTGTAATTGGAGTATTTTTATACTGTAGTATTACTACGTTTCCTTCAGTGATTTAGTTGAATACTTCTTCCATCACTGCTAAATTCATAGTAAAGCTTTGGAGCTGCTAGGACTATCTTTATTTTGCAGGTGTTTGCTCTCAAACCAAAGTATTGGACCATTTTAAATTTTGGCCCCGGGATGGCTCTTGATGGAAAGTCACGGGAAATCATCTTCTGGGGACCATGAACGTCTGACCACATTTCATGGCAGGCCATCCAATATGTGTACAGACAAACTACTCATAACCACAAATGTCAACATCATGGATAGCACTAAGAAGTCAGGGATTGGGATTCCTCCACTGGGACCACGGACGTTTGAACCAAATTTCATGGCAATAAATGTCATAGTTATTTAGATTATACGGTCTGGACCAAAGTGGTGGACCAGCCGACATTGCCATCCCTCGATGGAACGGACATGGGCATTGTAGTTTATTTTGAGTCCATCCCACATACAACTACTTTCCGTTTGTAGCACACCCCATTCAAAACAGTCCCCAACAAATACAATATTAACTCCTGTTTGAGTAATGTTAAGCCAATAACCACAGTGTATGTATTTGTGACCAGTTTTTTTTTTTTAATTACACCTTGAGGAAATAATAGGCTTGGGGCTAAAATCCATTGACTGGCAGGAAAGTATTGAGAGACATAATAATGCTTACATAATAACATGTTGTTGGCTTCAGTCTTTTTTATGGGGATTTGTTGACAGAAAGTAAAGCATCGTGAGCGAGGAGAGACAGTTAACTGTGGCTTTAGCCGCGACATTCCTCATCGGCTTACCATCTGACTAAGTCATGTGTCTGGTCACATGAAAGAATCGAGGTGGGGTGGGGGTGTGTGTGTGGGGGGGGGTGTGGCTTCAACCAAATGACAAATTACCGTGTGGGATACAGCAGACTTATCCTATTCATCGCCACGTCTTCATAACTCATGTACTGTCTGTCAAATGAATGGCTTACTCACGATTCAAAAGAAAAAAACCTTGGACTCACTCATGCAGAGGTGTAGCAAACTGCCCCCCTCACAATACACAGTTGACTAGCATTGAAAATTTCATCTATTACTTTGTGCAGGCTGCTTATTATTATTCATAGGCTTAACAAATGGACAAAAAAAAACCAACCCTCGACGCACTTGCACATGCACACATGCGTGAATGCACATGTAGCCTTACTGATGAGATCCATGATCTCTGTTAGTCTGTGTGCGAGTGCGAGAGACAAATGGCAATCATTGTGATTGTCTCTGTTGGTGACTAATAACGGTGTGAGGAACCAGTCACTTATAGGCATGAAACATGCAATTTATACTTAAATAGAGGTTGGAATTACTTCACTAATACTAGAGAAGGGGGAAGAAGAAAAAAAAAATCAATCTTGCACAGTTCTGTGCTATTACAGATACTGATGAGTGCGTGCCCCTGTTTTCAAACTGAATAAATCATCTTCTCGCTGTGAGTTGAATGTGGAAAACTTATTTTGTTGGCTGTTGAGCCTTTTGTTGAACATTTACATGTATATACCGTAAATCACTGACCATTTAGTGTATGGCAAATAGCGGATCAGGGCTGCACAAATCACTGACGTGACAGACGGAAAAACAATTCAGACTGAAAGCTTTGTGAGTTACATAATGCACTTCACCTATACTTCACCTGCTGGATGAGAGCTGCGGTGATGGAAAGTCTAATCTGGGGATGACAGATGCGTGCAGCCATATTGAAATTGTAATTCCGGGATGACAACAAGTCTAAATGATGACACGCATCCGTGTGATTACTTTCTCACTCTGCGATTCACACAGAAAATTAAATCTTGGATGAAATGTGTGGCATCTCAATATTGAACTATGTGTCTCTCGTGGCAACAGTTTGTGACAACCGGCTTTCTTTCCTGCATCATTTCATCAAAGTTGGCTTCCTGAGCAGCTGTTGATAATGTGTGCATCAAAAGAAAGGACATTTCCGCAGTAGTGTCGTGGTTTTCTTGGTGTGGATGAATACATAATTCTTTGTTGTGAAGCTGGTGAAACCTGTGGAGAGGTAGCGGAGGGTAAACCCACTTTAAGGCTCATTCAAAGTAAAAGTCCCCTTTGTATCCTCCTACGCTATTAGATCTTAAATCAAGTTATTTAAAAAAACGAAGAGTTGTATTTTTTGTTGTACTCGTCCTTTAACGTACCGAGTAAAACTGTCCGCACCAGACTTTATGTAGCAATTAAAAGTAGGACAGTAGACTTTTTTGACGGTGTGCCAACCCCGAAGGCAAATACTCCAGTAAATCTACCGATGTCAGCAGTCCCAGGTAAGTATCAGTCATCATCCATACTAATACAACTCTTCTGAAAGTGAGAACTTCCTTGTATACATAATGTATGGTTGATTTTATATTCATAAGCAGATAAACACACGGCGCCTTCAAAGCGGCAGCAACAAGATGTCATTCTTATCGAGTTGCAATGAATTCTGGTAGCAACTGTGTGTCCGTCTGCCTCCTCTGTCCTCCCCGTGCGATTGATGAATTGTTGTTGCAGGACGGCAGCCGCAGACAGAAGAAGTGCTGGCTCTTTGATTACTCTAAAACTCGGTGGTTATAACCAATGCTGTAGATCGAAAGAAGAAAAATCGGCTTTCAAACTCCAAAATAGCAGCGCTCTAATATCGATATATCTAGATGTGATGCTATGTACTTTGTATGGAGGGCAGTTATCAGTACAAGTAATATGCAAAACAACAAAATGAAGTCAGAAATATATCATGTCTTAATGCAACTTTATTCGTACAGCACCTTCCAACAACAACAAGGCAATTTAAAGCTGGATTAATCCATTTTTTGGCCACCAGGGTTCAGAAGAACTGCCAGCTCTTTGAAGTCGTATTAATGAATATAAGTCCAATATTCACTCTTCTTATAGCACTGTTTTGGTTTCCTGTTGGATTTTGTCTTGACCATGTTATGAATGGTTCATTGGATGTAAACAGTACTTCAGCATTATCTGTTGATCCTAACTAAATCCTTGACGGTATTTAAACACATGAGGCAGCGTTTGGTACACTTACCGGAGGGTGAGAGCTGCTGTTTAATCTGGTGTCAGTCCAGAGAAGTGGTCTCAGATGCAGCTCAAAACTCTGTGGTTTGAGTTTTGCCAAGTCTGCTGTGCACGCTCCCTCCTGGCACTTATTTTCTTAATGACTCAACGCACCGCACATCGTTACGTAAGTCTGAATCATGGAAGTTTGGAGAGCTGATGTTGTGGTTTCCAGGTGACACTTCAGGGCCATCTTGCGATGCCAAGGGAAGAAAAACAGAAATAGTGAAGGAACAACATTCTGAAAGGAGAACTGAACCGTTTTCATCCTGTTGAAAACAAGCCCTCACAAACAGCAGGCCAAAGTGAAAATACTGTGACACTCATACAGGACTGTTTAGGTCGGTGACTTAAACAGCGCTTTATTGGCTCCGATCTCTGCCTTGATTGATGAGCTGTCGTCTAAATCACAGCGAGCAGTGTCAACCGATGGGAGTAATGAGTTTAGGGTCTTTTGAGGGGCAAACGCACAAATTGTTTGCTTTCATTTTAAATTGATAATTCTGGCTGAAGGTCACAGATCAATCGCCAGTGTTTTCCCACAATCTCATCATCGCAATTATTGTTATTATTATCCATGTGTGTAAATGGTAATTAGAGAGGCAGCTTCAAATGAGTTTGAGATTTTTATTAAACTAATATTGCTAATATTGTCAGCTCAATGTGCCCTGGGAATCCACTTTCAGCCAATTTGCTGATGTAAAATAGGCCATGCAGTCATCACCCAGCTGTTTGATGCCTCTCTCTCTCTCCCTCTCTTCCTCTCTCTCCCTCTCTCTCTCTTCCTCTCTCTCTTCTTCCTCTCTCTCTCTCTCTCTCTCTCCCTCTCTCTCTCTCTCTCCCTCTCTCGCTCTCTCGCTCTCTCGCTCTCTCTCTCTCTCTCTCTCTCTCTCTCTCTCTCTTCCTCTCTCTCTCTCTCTCTTTCTCTCTCTCTCTCTCTCGCCACAGTCCAAATATAACCTCGCCCCCTATCTGATTTAACCACCGTCGTCTCATCCCCGGGGCAAAATGGACTCATTTGTGCAGAGAGAGAAAAGGAGAGAAAACAGGAGAGATGAGAGAAGTGGGAGAATAGAAAGTCCAGCAGAGAAGAAAGGAAGGGGATAAGAGGGCGGAGGGGTATGAAGGGTGGTAGTGAATAGAAAGTGTGATGAAGAGCGGAGGAGGAGGGGGGGGGGGGGGAGATGTGCTCAGTGAACGAGGTCACTAATTGGGTTGAGACTTGTAGCTGCTCCCCTGCAATCCATTCCCCTCGTTCCTGGCAGAAATCAAATTATTTTGAAATTCTTTAATAAGAGCAAGAAAAATATGTTAATTTTGAGCTGCAGGAGGCCGAAAGAAGGGGGGACCATTGCTGGAACAAAATAACAAGGGGCCAGTGCCAGTATGAAGACGTTTATTAACACTTTGGGCCAGAGTCATACTTTTTGATCCTTTGACTGCTTTTTTATCTTTACACTTTCTCTTTTGTTCAAGAAGGTTGGCATTAGAACAAAAAAAATAAGATGACACATATTCAACATTAATTGCTGGGGCCATGCTAGCTATAGCTGCTGTAAGCTCTGTTATCCCTGAACCTATTCACTGACTCTGATCCTATTCACATAATTGTCCTGTTGGGATTTCATGTCCAGGGAAGAAGACAAAAATAAAGAAACAACATCTGTTTTCATAAAAGGAAGGAAGAAAATCTGAACACGCAGTAAAGTGAGCTTTGATCTGGTTATTTGTATTTGAAGTATACACTCAATTATCAGAAAGGAACATGCAGAAATGCTTATGTACTTTAGGTGCTCTTGTATTTATCATTTTGTTACCATTATCTTTTTTTATTTCCTTTTTACTCCTGTTTTTAAAACATTCTGGATAAATACACTTTACTATTGTGATGCTTAAAAATGATGAAGAGTTATTGATTTCTTTTGACCACTTAGGTACAGTGCAACAAGCTGTAAAAGAAATATGGGCACAGTACCACCTCATAGGTTGAACATGTTAGCAAGACAGTTGTTATAAAATACATTTATGTGTCAAGTGCATTGGCAGTAAGTAGGAAAGGAGCACAAAACAGGATTTCTTAGGCCACTTGACATTGACATATACTACTTTTTAGTTTGATATGATGAAATTATTTGCAAACAGTTGCGTATTTACTCATCTAGCCGATACAGAGCAACATTAGTTGTAAAAGTTATGTTTTTGGCGAGCTGGTGAAGGTAGTTCCTATATTCGCTTATCTTTTAGCTCTGGTTTGGTCTCCACCAACTTTTGGCTCTCATTACGCCTCACTTTGCTCACCAGTTGGTTGCTAACTTTGACTGTCTGTTGTTTGAAGCTGGGACGGGTAGCGTACAGTGGGTTCATCAAAGCCTTTTCACTGGGAAAGTCGCCAACGAGGCCAGAAAAACCAAAGCAATGAGTTGAAAGTGAAACGTCAATCTGGTGATAATTCTTTGCGGGTCTGCCAGTGGAAGTGGCATCTTTCACATTGCTCATAGTCATTTGATCCATTGTTAATATTAATATTAATATATATATATATATATATATATATTTATTAGTGCAGCTTTGAGGATATGACGAATGCTCACCATCAGCAGCATCAAACCACCAATATCTGTATCAGCCTTCTAGACCTCGTATCGATCAAAATCAAGTCATATACAACTCTTTATAGCTGGCGGAGGAAGGATGGGACCTGTTCCATTAATCCTGGTTGAGCCGTGGAAAGGTCCAACAAGAATCTCCCCTCCAATCGCAGACGGAGCACATATCACCTTCAGCGGGATCCGGCTAAGCTTTGAGCAGCTATCTGTGTCTGGATTCTACCCATTTCATATCTCATTGACATTTCCTGGCAGAAAGCATGATGTCTATACTAATACATGGTCTTGACATGTGAGTTCAGGGAAGATTAATATTGGCCAATGAAATCTTTCTGCAAGAGAACACAACCATCATCAGGCATGAGTGAGCTTAGCTTTCTGAGTTTTGCTGAAAGCAGAGGAGCGCTGTGTCCCGAACAATAGGTTGTAAAAGTCATCCAGGTTGCAGGAAGTGGAAGTTTTAAACAGGTGTCTCTCCAGGGGTAAGAGGTGCGAATACTGCAGCTGTGCGAGCAGCAGGTTGAGAGTTGAGCGGTCCTTGACAATCAAACAAGAGTGTTGTGGAACACTGAGTCCTGCCTGGGCTTCAGGGATAACTCCTCTCTATTTTCCTGTCATTTGTAAAATGTACTCTATCGCAAATCTTGTCCTGAGGCTACTTCTGAATCATTTTACAGTCGAAGGCCATGACAGCAAGCGAGCACATCTTCAACAGTGGAACACATTCACAGTGAGAGCCCCGAGATGGGGATTTTACTTTCACTTAACAGGGAGGACAATCCATTTCTGTGGTGGTGTGAATCAACGTTCGTTTCATTTAAGCCTATAGTGTCCTGACATTTTTTTTTTTAAATACAATGTATTGAAAATTCCTCTTTATTTAGTTGCATTTCAACAGAAAAAAGAAAAGGAAAAAAAAAATACCAATTAGACACCAATATTTCAGACCAGAGGCAGATCAGTGTGATTTAAAACTGCCATATTGGATAATTACGCACAACATTACATTGAGTTTGGTAACCTGCTGAGCCGTCAGTGTCTTGTGTGACGTTCAGACAATAAAAAAAAAGACTGGTTCCCAGCTCAGTGGATTTGGAGTGTGACTCCTTAGCTATTTATGAAATTTAGAACATTAATATATAACATTAACAAACAACTATTTGCTATGTAAATATAGTAAATAGTTGTAGATATAGTATAGGTATAGAGTAATGGCGTCACTCTCCCTGTGTGTGTGTGTGTGTGTGTGTGTGTGTGTGTGTGTGTGTGTGTGTGTGTGTGTGTGTGTGTGTGTGTGTGTGTGTGCTGTAATCCGAGCTTCCGATGCAGATGTGCAATAAATAAAATAAAATCGGCATCATTTTAATATCTCTTTGTTGCTTTAAAAAAGTGTGATGCTCAGAAGCTTCTGCTTTGTTAGAGCTATCTGTCTACATAGCTGTTACTGAATGCAGTTCACATTTGGTTTCTGTTTGTATGATTCTTTTTTATATATATATTAGTATTTAGAAGACAATTGAAATGTTATATATTCATATTTACTGTTTTATCTTCAACTTTTACCTTAGTTTGTCTTGCTTTAGTTCAAACTCAGTTGGCTTTCTGTTCTTGCCTTGCTGTTGTTTTGCAACAGGTAGTTCTCACAAAAATCTTTTTCTAACCTCCAACCTCAATTAATGTTGTCTTTGTTAACTTCTAATTGATCCCTTCTCAATAAAATAACTGTGTCTCATAAATGTTTTTGTTTCCTATCCTGTTTATCGTCTTGCAACCGTTAACATTGAGGACCTCTCGTGTCATTCAATGGGATTTGGTTTGTTTGTTCTCACCGCAGAGACACATTTTTTCCCAGGACACACACACTCCATTTGGATTTGCCACACCAGGATTTACGCTGACCAAAGAAACGTTTCAATGAGAGGCAGCATTAGAGCCCTGTTCTAGCCTCAGTGTGTGTGATTCAAGCAGATAAATTGAGTTTACTTATAAGCGAGTCGCTTTAAGGCAAATTCTATATATAAGTGACCTTACTTTTCTGTGGTGAGATTTTCCGCTTCCCCAGCCTCAGTCTTTCCCTCGAATGGAAAGGAAAAACCCTGATAAGGAAGTCTTTGAAAGATTTGGTTGGAATAAATCTTTCGTGCTAAGTGGAAGTGTCGTTCTCATCAGTTTTATGGAGCTCCACTCTGCGGGATGACAACTCCACGCACGAGGGGGGTAAAACCAGCGCTGACAATGAAGTGAAAATGACAGTGAGAGAACAAAGGACAATGGCAGGAATCGTTTTTTTTCTTCCGAGTTCTGAAACAGTGACTGAACCAGTGTGACTGCCACTTCCCATAGAGAGTAGATTAGGCGAGCTTCCCTTAGCGGTCAGCACAGCTAGCTGCGTGCAGATCTCTGCATGGTGGGCTGCTTCTATATGAGCTCTGTTTCAATGGCTCTCCCATGTGACTGAAGTGTGTGTGTGTGTGTGTGTGTGTGTGTGTGTGTGTGTGTGTGTGTGTGTGTGTGTGTGTGTGTGTGTGTGTGTGTGTGTGTGTTTCCTCTAAGGCTCCAGTTCTTCCCCTCCATCTCACATATTATCATGCGAATTCGCCATGCCAATCTTCCTATGGCAGTCATGTTGAAGCATGTATGCAAATCCTTTATCCGCACAAGTGTGTGCCTTTAAGTCATGTGTGGGCTGGTGTATGCGTGTGTGTAACACCAGCAGGAAAACCACACACTCGCTCGCCAACTCGGCACCTGCAGCATCTGCCTCCTACCTGGTGTGTGCGCGGCCCTGCTGCCGGCAATTCATCATCACGGCCTACGTTCTCGCCATCACATCCAATTATTAGGCGATTAGCAGGCGCACATGCTCGCGACTGACGACGCAGCATCACCTCGCATAACCGCCCCACGCGTCGTGACTGTGAGGCTGACTGTGAGGCTGGGTTGTAAATGACAGGGAGGTAGTTCAGGGGGCGGAGCACTTTTTTTTTTACTTTGTGTCTGCCAATCCCACTACAACCAACCAGGGAGAAGATTCATGGCTAATGTTCACTTTTTCCAGCAACCTCTATGAGTTGTTTAATACAGTAAAATCCAGCATAAGTCACATCTCATCCCTTACGCAGTCAGTCTTCACAGTTATTTACTATCTTAATGAAGAATTAACATCAGAAATGCTCCTTGGATGGACAGTGTTTTCATCTTCCAAACACACCAAAGTTTACGTGCAGCTGAATGTGCTGCTGCAGACCTGTGAATCAGACATCTAGTCTGTAAGCTGACGTCAGCAGTGCACTTTTCCTCGGTGAATGAATGTTTGTTTGCTCGTTCATCAGGCCATGCTGCAGGACACGTGTGTTCATGTTTGTGTGTCACAAAGGAAACTTAATTAAGCATGGAAGCTAATGCGGTTTGGCTTTTGAAGTTGGCTTGCATGTTGTGCAGCAGTCTGACTGTTGTGTCACGGGGAGGTGTGGTGGACCCAAACGCAGACACGAACAAGGTTCAAATAAAGTGAAAAGGTTTATTTTACAGGGAATAAGGGTGGTGATCCTGGGCAGCGCAAGGCAGGGCAGGCAGACCGCGGTGTAAGCGTGGCAGGGAATGGATCGCATTGCCGAGGAAAGGCAGGCTGGGGAACCGGAGAGGATGGTCCACTGTGGCAACAGGAAGACAGGGTAAGTTCAGGCAGACAAAAAGACAAGGCTACTGCGTGGCCAAGAACGAGCAAACGAATACTGGTCTGGCAGAGAGTGGATGAAGAACCACCGGGGTAGATATACTGTTGGGTGATGAGTAGATGGGAGGCAGCTGGGTTGACTGGGCAGGTGAGTTGAGTGAAAGTAATCAGGAGGGAGCCGGGAGGAGACCAGGGTGGAGCCACGCCCAAAGCGCACAGACACTCACAAACACACACAAACACACACACACACACACACACACACACACACACACACACACACACACACACACACACACACACACACACACACACACACACACACACACACAGAGACACAGAGACACAGGAAACACAGGAGGCACAGCCTAATCGTGACATGTTGACCATCATAAAAGCTTAGGTTACTGATTCATGCTCAATTTTAACTGGCAGATTTTCCGTCGACATAGACCGAGAACTAACAATACTTAAAGCAGGGCACCATTATTAAACCCCAAATAAAAAGTATAAATTCCTCCCTTTTTGAATTTTTGATTTTTCTTTTCTCAAAGGAGAACGCAGAACAAGAGATTTTTGTAGAGCTGCAGCAGACAAAAAAACACAAAAATGTATTTCAGTTGAACTAAAAAATGTCAAGTCATAGTTTATTTAAAGATGCTTTAGTTAGAATGTTATCATGAATAGGTTATTACCACATTAGAGGCCACTTTGAGCCAACAAGATAGTCACTGATAGTGACAGTCAGCCTCTTCTCTGTTTTACACTTTTTAACACTTAGTCACATTATAACACATGTATTTTCTTTATGGCACAAATCAACAGCGGTGCCTGGGCAATTAGTTGGATAATAAGGTATTTAAACTTTTTTAATATATTTTTCCTTTCCAAAACCTGGCATTGGTTCCAAGACAATGATTTCATCTCTAGGTATCTACAGTTTTTGGGACTACAGGTTACACTGGAAATATCCCAGTCGAGGGAAGTTTACCCGACATGACTTTGCCAAACATCCTAATCATTGCAGGGTTTCAGCCCTGTCTCCAAAAATGTATGTTCCCATACAATGAAACTGCATTGTGAATACCGTTTCGAGGGAAATATTATGTCGTAGATTAAATTTGCTTTTGACGATGACAAATATGTTTCAAATGAGACTGCGGAAGTCCGTACAGAGAGGAGGTCAGGGTGGTGGACGGATCAAAAAACACCAAAGAGACTGCTGTGTGTGTGCCATGTGAACTAAGTACTTTTGTCTCCTGATACATAACCAAGTACTTTTGTTGCGTTTTCATTTTGTTTCGATTCACAACGTCAACCACATGTTTGAAACTGTTTGAAACTGCGACCGTGATCCAGGAGACAATACATTTCCCTTGAAACGTAATTGAGAGTGCAGTACAGTTGTATGGGAATGTAACTTTGTAGGAGACAGGGTTGTCTGGTTTACATACGAGCCAGAAACATAAAAAAAGTCCTGTTGCAACAGTTTTCATCCAACACACAGAGGTGATGTTAATCAGCAGTTATACTTGCTACAGCTGGTCAAACCTGCCAACAACAGTTGTCATTTCTGCAATACTGGCATAGTCGGCTAAAAATGAGAGGCTGCCACCGTCTCCGTCTGTCGGAAATCAAAAAGCCATTGTTTTGAAAAATGACTGCAAATTTCAAGTGCCAAATGTTTCTTTTCCAGACATTTCAAGGTTTGTGGAGTTTGCATCTGTGCAGCTGTTTTATTTAACATGTCCATTTGAAGCCATCGTCACTTAGTGTGAATTAAAAAGGCTGAAGTGCCATCTGATAAATTCAAGCCGTCTGAACTGTGTTGCTTTGTGTTTGCTTCACTGCTTTGCTAACTGAATTTATATTAAATAAACTGGAAAGACCACCACATCTCCTGAGCTGCTACAGCAGCCAATGCTGTTCATGTTGCAATTCCCACGAATTACTCAGCCATTCAAATTGTTCTTTTTTAGGCTGCAGGCCTGCACGGACACATGGTAAAAAAAAAATCATGTGTCCGTGCACTCCTACACATGATTGTGCAATTATGTTTATGTGTGTGCATTCAAATTTAAAAGTCTCCCATTGGCGTTCTATAATATTTATGTGTTTGCATGTATTCATGTATTTCTTGGTATTTCAGGTTTTATTTTGAAGTCAGTAAAGGCTGCTTGATGCCAGTGGGCTCACACTATTTAAAACAAAGCATGCATTCAATTATGCATTATAGCTGAATTATTTATATTACATTAAAGGTATACGAATTGTTACGTCTGCAATGTTAGGACAAAAATGTATTTGAGTATGCACAAAAGTTCAACTAAATTATTAGTTTCAAGTTAATGTCTCATGTTTATGTATCATTTTCAAGCCGGTATTAAATCTTTATTTTTTTTACAGGCATTAGAGCAGATTTTTCCTCTTCTCAAAAGTAACACACCATCCTCAACTTTCTGATTAATGAATTGAGCTTCCAGGGACATCATGGAAACATATTAAAACTTCATAAAGTGACACATTAACAGCTTTTAGCCTGGCTCAAAATCTCACAAGATTAATGGCTGGTGTCAAGCAGGCGACAACCTCTGGGTCTGAAAAGTGAAGCCGATATGGAAGTGCCTTAAACCTGCATTCTCTCTAATAGCCATCAGGGGGCGACTCCTTTGGTTGCAAAAAGTAATTGGATTGTATAAAAGTCTATGAGAAAATGACTTCTCAGTTGATTTATTACCTCAGCAAACATTGTAAAAATGTATTTATGGTCTCAATTGCTTATTTCAATTTTTCTACAATACAGCATGATGTCCGTTTAGTAAATTATGGTCCATTTAGAGTGTGACAAAAATGTATGCTCTGGGGCGTGGCTACCTTATGATTGACAGGTCGCTGCCACGGCATAGTCCAGTCTAGAAGGTTTTGGTCCCTTGACATGTCTTATTCAGTGTGAGGTTGCACTTCTGGTTGCAAAAAGCAAAGATGGCGAAGGCCAAAAACCAAGATGGCGACGGTCAACATGCCAAACTCAAGGCCTCAAAATGGCAGTCATTCAAAGTGTGACGTCACGGTGAATACGGTACGTCCACTTCTTATACACAGTCTCTGGTCCCAGGGGCAATGCATTGTGGGGCAGTTGCGTATGTGAGTAAGCTCACGTCTCATACGCTTTTTGCTAATGTAGTGTACATCCAGGCATTTCTTGCGCACACATTCATTAATTTTTCATCATACTTTGTAGGAATAATATTTTAGTACGCGATTTCACAGCCATAGTGTGGCTTGTCGCGTTTGGTGTCCTCAACACGACTTACAAGTAATACAAGTAATACAAGTAATACACAGGCACTGTAGCCCCAGCTCAGCCTAAAGGACCAGTTCATCCATAATTCAATTGACAGCAGCTACACTGATGTGAAGGCTCTGCACACTTGGCTGGTCATGCTGCATTGAGTTAACTACACCGGTGCAAGTGATGGGTGTCATGTTAGGATTAAAGCACCGATTACACCTGATGACATCTCCAGCAGAAAACTGCTCTGTCTAACTGACAACGGGTCTGTTAATTAGATGTCTTCATGAACATTGTGGATCACAACAACAGTGTGTACACAACCGCAAATGTGACTGTCTCTGTCTTAATATCCCACTAATTCTGTACCAGTTCTAAATGCCAACTGTCATAGTATACTGTTGACAGTTAGTATTCAAATAAATCAACACATTGAACCATTTCATTCTAACCAGAAGTGATACAATGCAATGCAAAACATCAGACGTTCATCTTTACTGCAACTTTGGAAGCTGACTGCCCCGAACAGAAAGGAATATGTGTTTGAATTTGTTTGTCTTCACTTTGTATAAGTTACTTTGTTTCCAAGATCCTTCTGGAACAGTTCACCAGCTTCCCCAATTTATATATTTAGTATTTTGTACATACAAGCACCATAGCAACATGTCCACAGATGGACAGTACTGTATGTATGCCTGATTTACTGAGACACAAGTAAGACAGAAGAACTAATAAACAGTATATGACTGCAGCTTTTTTTTGCTGTTGATGTGCGAAGAAGCCATCTTGGATTTTGAGGTCCAGGTCGGCAGGGTTCATCCAACTTTTCAAGTCAGAAATCCAACTTCAGGTCGACATTACAGTTGTAAATTTCTAAATGGGAATCTAAAAAGACCCCAGGACATATACTGGGATATACTAACATTTTCCAATTAGCATTAAACACAAAGTACAGCTGAGGTTGATGGGAGTGTCATTCATTTTGTAGGTATTTGGTCTTAAACAAAAGTGTTGGACAAACCAACATTTTGACCTGATGTTAAAGTAAGTTATTGCAATTAATCATGAATGTATGTTTCATGACAGTCCATTCAACAGTTGTTAATGACCACAAAAGTCAACCTCATGGTGGCGCTAGAGGAAAAGTCAAGCGATCACTAAAGTCAGTATGATTGAACCTCTGGGGCTCATGAATGTCTGTACCAAATTTGATGGTAATTCATTCTTTATTGTTGATATATTTTAGTCTTGACCAAAGTGGTCGTCAGTCGTGCGGTCGGTCAACCACTGGACAAAATATTGGAGAAGCACTATCACTACAGAGACTCCTTCCTGGTGGCTCATGTTAATGGAAGAAACCACCGTATTCGCAACAGCTACAACTGGATGTGTTGACTGAGAAATGTATGGGAGACTCAACCCTCAGTAGCTGTCTATTCTTCAAAGCATTGTATATTGTAACCTCTCTGTTGGGTCAACTGTGATCACAGGGTTTGCAGATCTTCAGAAGATGCAGTATGTCCCTGATGTAAAGATCATGAGGATCCAGCTGCTGAAGGATTGTTTCTATACCAGAGACTGCAGGCCTCTGGACAACAAGTCTGTCACTACAGTCTGAAAATCCCAGACGTCAAAGAATCCTCCTTCGTAAACATTTTTCTCAACTCTAGATTTCCCCTCCGCAAACCATCAAAGGCTCAAAAGAGGTGGATTCTGTATATATGAATGAAGATTAGCTGGAAGAGAGACGTGAGCATTTTTAAAAAAAAATTATGATTTTTCCCCAGGCAGCGTGTATCTACTGTGCTGCCAGCTGTTGTACAAGATCAACTGAATTGTGAAAACATTTTTAATAATGCATCAAACTAAAGTAGATCTCACTGTTTGAAATCCCCTCCTTTCTTTGACACTAGTTTTTTCTCCTCAGAGGTGGGAGGATTGTTCTTTTTCTTGAAGGCTGCTTTTTGTTTTTGTCATGCACATTTTTGCATAATAATCATGGCATTAAAAGCAAAAAAAAAAAGAATAAAGGCAATGTAAATCAATATTTTAGAAATGAAAGAAAAATTCTCTTACAGTCTGGACTGTGTTTGAAATTCATGTCAAATCAAGTGTGAAATGCTACAAGGCTGTTTCGAAGGGCTTGTATAAAAGCTGATGACGAAGAGTTTGAGGTCACATTGGATGATGATTAAAAAAGGTGACTGTTTTGATCAGCTCATTCTGAATATTAAGAAAAGACAAGTAAATGAAAGATGAAATAAGATATCATTTAAATGTCCTCTGAGGAATCTGAACTTCTTCCTGCAGTTTAAAACATGCAACCACACAGAGACGCACCTTGTAACAGTTGCACACTGAACATTCACGCACACACACACACACACACACACACACACACACACACACACACACGCCTTCTGACAATGGCGACATATTGCACAACCCCCATAGCCATCATCCTACATTACCTGTTTAGTGTTGAGAAGCTCAATGGATATAGGCAGGAAATAATATTTGTCCATACGTCTGATACCGACCCCCGACTGTCTGTAGTCAAAGTTTATTTTTGACAAGAGACTGACTGCCTGTATGTTTCCTGTGAACAAATAACTTTATTTTGAAAAGACACTATGCATTTCAATACGGAAACCTTTGAACCAAAACTGACTTTAAAGGGGTAACGAGAGCTTCATAGTTTGAGGCGTCCGTACTTGACAAGCTGGGATGAAAATATGTGGTAAAAAAAAAAAGAATAATGCAATTTGAACTGTTCAAGAAATTTTTTTTTTCTTGCTTTCTGGCATTTTTTTGGTTCATAGCTTCAATACAATTTGTGGACACAGAGGTCTGCTGTAAAAGGTTGTACATGTTGTGTCACAAATATTTCATTTCGGCTACAAGTCGCATAGTCAGCATCAGTTAAGCCAATAAACAAGCTGTTAAAAAAATAAAAAGACCCCAGTTGCTTAGTCAGCGGTGTTGCAAAAAGAAGCAGGTGTGTGTGTTTGTGTGTGTGTGTGTGTGTGTGTGTGTGTGTGTTGACGTCTTTTCCTATTGACTTCCACTGACTTGTAAAGATTGACTGCAAGGAGGCTTACTGCGGACAATACACAATAGATCTCTGAGCAGCTGAGATATCTCTCTCGGTGAATGGAGCAAAATATATTGGTATGATCTTTGTCATCCAAGAAAGACCAGAAAACCTGAAGCCGCTCTAGCAGCCCTGTTAGGATGTAATGCTCAATGCACGGCAGAAAACAGCATTTTGCGTGGATAAAGTATGGAGCAAAGACACTGAATGTTGTCATCGATTGGTTTCTTTTAACCACGACCATGATCGTTCCCTAACCTTAGCCACGTAGCTTTAGTTTCCTACACTAAACCAAACCTTAACCAGAGAGGTGGTGGATCCAAAAACTCATGTGACACTTTTTGCATAGTTAGGTTGGAGAATTTGCATTCTTGCACACTATATTTGCTTTTATCTCAAAATACAGCTGAAGCTGACTGACTGGTGATTTGTTTTGTAGGTATCCTGCTAGGTGACATTATGACTGGTAGCCAGACAAAGTAAACCTACAAACAAATTTGATTTGCAATTAAATTTCACTCTAGACCAAATTGATGGACCAAAACAGGTCAGACAATGCAATTTCTATAGAAAAAAGATAGAAAACATGCAGCTCATCATTAATATGATACTCACATATGTTGCTTTGGACACAGTGGTAGAGATCTGTACTGATATGTAGTGTGTACAGACTTAAATTGAAGATAAAAGCAATCCGAAGAACCACAGTGCACTCAAACACACACACACACACACACACACACACACACACACACACACACACACACACACACACACACACACACACACACACACAAAATTGCAGTCTCAAATGTGATGATGGGCACTCTGAGGTGAGGTTATAGCCCACATTTAAAATCTGTCATTCTGCATTTAATCTTAGCAAACCCCAAACACTTCCTCTTAAACAAACACACACACACACACACACACACACACACACACACACACACACACACACACACACACACACACACAGGCTCCGGGAAAGCCTTGGTGATTTTTCATCATGATGATCCAGAATTAGCTGGGAAGGTGATGGCTCAGGCGCTGCAACATTTCTAAATGCAACAGCATTTCTTTGGGATAGATAGGCCCCACTGTCATGAATACTAATAAGGGAGAGGAGGAGGAGAAAGAGGAGGAGGAGGAAGAGGAGAGGGTCAGAAGATGTATGTAAAATATGGAGAGACGGGGAGAGAAGGGGGAAAGGAGAATAGCGCTGTATTTAAATGAGGATTAGGACATGAGAGGAGAGGAAGAGGACGGCGAGGGGAGGACAGGTAGGGTGGCATTTTAATGCAGCAAGAAAAAACAGGATCTTTGCACAAAGAATATGACTGAGAAACAAATTACACTGTATTCTTAGTGGGTGCTGTGTCAGCACTCGCAATGCTCCACATGACAAGAGGGAACCCACACTTTTAGACTGTTAAATGTGAAGGTGCAAGCAACAGTTCTCTCTGTTCTCTCTGCTGCTGCTCATGTTCAGGTTCAGTTTCAGTAATTGATGTGAAGCGTGGGTCATTGTGTCCGTAAATGTCACTGTGTATTGATCTCACACCGCCATGGTTAATGTTCGCGTAGGCACATAAACAACTTGGTTAGAGGAAGGGAAAGGTTGTGGTTTTGGTTTAAATAACTTCATGGTTAATGTGAAGGAAACACAAATACTTCATTAATCTTCAGCACCTTTTGCTGCAGATGGACAAGAGTTATAGTTCCCACGACCGCCACTAGAGGGCTGCGTCACTTGAACTTAAACAGCTGTTGTTTTTTGGGTACTGATGCTATTGTTTTTCCTGGGAGGACAGTCTCTGATGTGTATTTGTTGTATTTATTTGCAACTAGTTTCTACGTTCACACAACTCAGATAATAAGGAATTCAAACTCAAAATTCAATGGTCTATTTATTGGCTTTTTCTAGAGCTTCATCTGCAGATGCAATTTGCTCAGGTGTCATTGCAATGATGAAATTAGGATGACCATATTTTCAAAGACCTCCAAACCGGGACCCTCGAGTGTAATGAATAAATATCTATGTAAGTGCTGAAGACAAGTATTAAACTGTAAATATTATCGTCATTACTTTAATTGTCGTGAAAACTGTGGCAATTTGTCAGTGAAAAGTGGGATATTTTAGGGTAAAACAGATATTTGTCGCGACTCAGGACACCAAGCTTGAGTCCGAAACAATCCCGGACAAAGCGGGACCTTTGATGAAGACCGTTTTGTACAATTGAAAGCTCTGGAAGATGCTTGTACTGTGATTGCACCTCTGTGATCTCCTGACTTTTTCATATACCGCCATCATCATGGTCTACATTTTAACTTGTCTTAAACTTTGGTTTATTACAAATTGTAAAATCAATTCTGTTCCCATCAGCCTCAAATGTATTTGTTTAGCTCTAATTAGTAATGTTAGCATCAACTAACGTGCAAAACTAAGAGGGTGAACATTATACCTGCTAAATAATGTGCTAGCATGCTCACAAAGACATTTGCATTTGGCTCAAAGCTCTGCAGAGCCTGCTAACATGGCTGTAGACTCTTAGTCTTGTTGATAAAGATAAAGATAAAGATGAAGAGGTTTTTATTGTCATTGTAGTGATACAACAAAATTTCGTTTGGTAGGCTCACCAAATTTGAATGGCTCACATGAACTTTGCGTTTCAAAAAGCTTGACACTGATGCAGGAAAAAGCACAATTCTGTTAGCTTGAGGGAAAAAAAGAGGTTTGGTTCAAGTTTTTAAGAACATTTTGTCTCTATTGATGTTGGTTTTCCGGCTCATATCACATTTTACCCTTCATTTACTTGTGTTAAAAAGGTGCCACGTGCATCCCATCTGTGTGCATCGTAAAATCAATGAATCCTGATTTTTTTTTTATTTGTGGTTGACTCTGCACTACTTTAAATTCCTCATGATTAGTGTCAGCTAAATGTCTAAAGTGCCAAATGAAAATGTAATCTGTCGTGTATTTATGTGAGCGTTTACTTTTTTGATGAGCTTATTCAATAACCTCTACATCCCCCGTATTCAGCCAAAGATGCTCTAAAAAGCTTTGAGTGAAGCGTAACACAGCTGCTGCTGCTCTGCTCGCATTGCTGACAGGTACTCAAGAGAGGCATTTATTTCTCATTCAGTGGATATCAAGTTCATTCAAAATCTACACCCCTCCCCAAGTGTGGTAGATTGGTAGTCAAGTGCAGCACTGTTTTCATCAAGCTTTCAACACAGTAGAGCTAGCACAGCTGCTTGCACTCCAGGTATCTTATTTTTTTAATTTTTTTTAGAGGCTGGCTCGCATTTTTCACCTTCACCATGTGTCAAGCTCTGCAACGCCTTTCAGTCTCCAAGGTGTAATAGGCTGGATTAGCAACGCAGAATTGTAATTGCGGTTGTCGTAAATGTGCTAACTTTAGCATTAATTGTGATTTTGTTTTTGGATCATTTTACATGAGTAAATGATTTTGCATTATACTTTCAACTTTTATTGGAGTGCATTCACCACCAAAGGGGGTGGTGACAGTTTTGTATTTCCCGTCCTTTTCGGGGCTCCAGGAGGTGGACACAATAATACAAACACCTGAATGATAAAGTGAAATACAACACAATTAGAAATGTGGCTGCTGAACGTGTTTCAGGTAGTACATACACTCAACTATTATTACAACTACAAATTAAGTAAGTCAGCCGCTGTATAAATGTATGTATTTGTATTTCTATTGGCAAGAAAAACAACAGGTCTGGGAATTTAATGAGCAATACAGCTAATGAGTAGCTTTAAAATAAAGTGTCATTTAATTTCCTGTGTCGACAAATTAACTTGTTCAACACTGGCAAGACGAGAAAACAATTGGTTGAATAATAGGCTGGGTGTAAATGAGTTATTGGGTGCCAGCACTTAGTCACTGTCAAGCTGAGAGGTGAAATTAATTTGAATGAAAGTGTTGAATGTTTGAAAAAAAGTCAGTATCAAATGTGATAATTTAGTGTGGAATAGAATTTTTGTTTTCAATCACACAGAACCATGCGTGAAGCTAAACCATCTACATACGCTAGCTGGCCTGTGTGAAGCTCAAGCTGTTTTTCTTCTCCTTTTATCCTCATCTTTGGTGACTGAACAGCTAAATTATCTGTTCCATGCTGGTTAGAAACAAGTATTACCTAATGTCAAAAGCAGCATGTTACCACCTTGAACAAAGAGGATTCCTTTCGCATTTAAATCACATTTTATTCAACGCAGAATATGAAAACAGGGAAACAGCATGCTATAAATGAACTACTTTCAAGTTTTAGACTCGGGCCAAAGTCAAGGCATCATAAACTATCACACAAGATGAAGCCTCAGGGATACATTGTTCGTGAAATCATCAACAACCAGGTAAAAATGAAAATGCCTCAAAAATCTAGAAAAAAATAATAAGAAAATCTTGAAACATTTCAAACACCGAAAGAAGTTGAAGTGGCAGCGGAAATGCAACATGAAGCCAAAACGCTGATTCAAATTGAAAGAATGAAACAAGTTGAAGTGGCAGTTTAAGTGTGAGCACTGAGTTGAAATATCAGTTGAAGCGACAAGGTTGAAAAGATTTGAAACTTCAGTTTAACTTCAAGCACTGAAAGTGATGAATTGAGCCGGAAGGATCAGCCAATGAGCAAACCTTTGAATCATTAATACTCATTTACGTTGCAGACAGCACAAGTCCACAAGACGTTTATGTCAGAACGAAAGCTATTGAAGCACAATAGCAAGAAACACATGAAGCTCTATTTCTTTTGTCATTTAGTATCAAGCTAATTGTGGGTGCTCTTGCGAGTGAGGTGACACTCGCTTTGCCTTGCTGACAGCCTATCGCTGTGATGGGAAAACAATCCGGCTGTGTGTGTGTGTGAGAGAGAGAGAGAGAGAGAGAGAGAGAGAGAGAGAGAGAGAGAGAGAGAGAGAGAGAGAGAGAGAGAGAGAGAGAGAGAGAGAGAGAGAGAGAGAGAGAGAGAGAGAGAGAGAGAGAGCATGAGCTGTGTTCATCCAAATGGGAGCAGAGCTGCTGTGATTCAGCCTGTTCCTCCCCAGCGAGTGTGCCTGCTGGAATGACATAACCTTGCTGTGCACTCAGCAGAGGAATGAGTCAGGGATGAGGCCGTCCAGCTACACAGCAACCTGCAGCTCTCCTGCAAAGCCACCTAAGCTCGAGTGACATGCCTCGCTGTGATGATACTGCCGGCAATCACAACACGAGCACGAAGGCTATAAAAGGAGCCACAGCTGCTCGGTACGTTTGACCGCCCGCCACACAGCCGCATAGCTAACGAGACGTCTGCAACAAATAGCACATGGGAACGACGGGATCGTGCAGAGAAACGGCCAGTGTGAAAAAGGAGGCCGAAAAAGGTGAGGCGGATGTTCCAGATAAGTCGGCTCAGAATATAAGAACATATTATGAAAGGGTCAAAGAAACAAACACAGGACTTCCACACGTGTTCCTGTCCCGTGTGAAACCCGTTTGTTACCTTTACGCTTATGTTTCGGTAGAAAGTCTGCTGAGGCCCGATGTCATTCATCAACTGTAGTAATGTTGAAGCTTTGACCTCATAACAATTGAGTTTCTGCAAGCGTGATACGAGGCTGATGTGAACCATATTCATGAAACATATTTTTTTTTATTCAGAAAAGTAGACGTCAACGTGTCTCATGGTTTGCAGAAACATACAATGGCATCATTGGTTTTCTGGCAACTGGGTTGTGAAAGAAATGGATTTGGTCTTTGATGACAGATTTGTCTTAAAACCAAAAAAAAGGGATGGTTCAGGGTCAGAGGTCACTAATAGTCAGACTTTAGATAGACATCTAAATTCATCCGTTGCACAAAGCTATCTAGTTCTGAAAGATATTCAACGGTTACACAGACAATTTACTTGGAAAGTTCCCAGTGTAACACTACACATAATTAATTCCATAGTCGATGGAGTATCACAAACAGGTTGTCCCAGCTGCTGTATATTCCACATTTTACTGCCATCTCTAAAAATATTGATCGCAAACCACAAATTACGAGGCACATTTTCCTCCTGGGGGTAGGATGGCTGACTTTTTAGGCTTAAAATAAGTCACTCGTTATATTTCTAAACCTGCATTAGACTATTCTAAGAGCAAAATCAAGACTGGCCTAACTCTACACATACAAGTCTGAACTATCTCTGTGAAACTGGCCCCAGGACATTTTAACAAAAGCGGAAACTGCTTTATAAATGGGCCCAAAGTTGTGCTATTTGCCTCGCATAAAAACCAGCTCTTCCATAGCAGATATTTTATGAGATTTCATCTGCATCTGTTGTTTTTAATAAATCTACCAGACGAGCGAACAATAACTTTCTTGGTGCCAGTAACTAAGATCATCACACAGAGGCAACACACGTATTAGGACACATTGTAGCCTTATAAATGAATAAATAAACAGTGTGCAGAAACCAAACTCAGGTGTTTGACTTAAAGGGGAGATGAAGCCTTTAGTACAGTAAAATAAGGTGATGCTACTTTTATAGCACTGCAATGCAACAATGCACAGCGAGAATGTCACGTGTGTGTGTGAGGCTTCTTCTGTCACACTTTTAAAAGGCTTCCACCACTGTGGTTTGTTTAGGAAAAAAGACTGACTACATTAAGGCAGACATGTGGGGAGTGCTGCCATCACTCATGTAGTCCCTGATAAAGTAAGAAGGGTAAACAAGTGTCTCCGGTCCAGTTTGTCACATTCATTAGGGAGATATCCACCTACGTGAAAATAACTCTGTTCTCTTACAGAGTTCTGTTTACTTTTGGTTTTCATATACATACAACAATCTGTCAGGGTGAATAAATGTCTAAACTACTATTTCTGCAAATAAGAAGCTGCCATAACATCCCCAAGATGTACATACATATATACAGTTGTGGTCAAAAGTTTACATACACTTGTAAAGAACATAATGTCATGGCTCTCTTGAGTTTCCCCGTTATTTCTACAACTATGATTTTTCTCTGATAGAGTGATTGGAACAGATACTTCTTTGTCACAAAAAACATTCATGAAGTTTGGTTCTTTCATGACTTTATTATGGGTTAACAGAAAAAGTGATCAAATCTGCTGGGTCAAAAATATACATACAGCAGTGCTAATATTTGGTTACATGTCCCTTGGCCATTTTCACTTCAATTAGGCGCTTTTGGTAGCCATCCACAAGCTTCTGGCAAGCTTCTCGTTGAATCTTTGACCACTCCTCTTGACAGAATTGGTGCAGTTCAGTTAAATTTGATGGCTTTCTGACATGGACTTGTTTCTTCAGCATTGTCCACATGTTCTCAATGGGATTTAAGTCAGGACTTTGGGAAGGCCATTCTAAAACCCTAATTCTAGCCTGATTTAGCCATTCCATTACCACTTTTGATGTGTGTTTGGGGTCATTGTCCTGTTGGAACACCCAACTGCGCCCAAGACCCAACCTTCGGGCTGATGATTTTAGGTTATCTTGAAGAATTTGAAGGTAATCCTCCTTCTTCATTATCCCATTTACTCTCTGTAAAGCACCAGTTCCATTGGCAGCAAAACAGCCCCACAGCATAATACTACCACCACCGTGCTTGACGGTAGGCATGGTGTTCTTGGGGTTAAAGGCCTCACCTTTTCTCCTCCAAACATATTGCTGGGCATTGTGGCCAAACAGCTCGATTTTTGTTTCGTCTGACCACAGAACTTTCCTCCAGAAGGTCTTATCTTTGTCCACGTGATCAGCAGCAAACTTCAGTCGAGCCTTAAGGTGCCGCTTTTGGAGCAAGGGCTTCCTTCTTGCACGGCAGCCTCTCAGTCCATGAAGATGCAAAACACGCTTGACTGTGGACACTGACACCTGTGTTCCAGCAGCTTCTAATTCTTGGCAGATCTGCTTTTTGGTGGTTCTCGGTTGACTCTTCACCCTCCTGACCAATTTTCTCTCAGCAGCAGGTGATAGCTTGCATTTTCTTCCTGATCGTGGCAGTGACAAAACAGTACCATGCACTTTATTCTTACAAACAATTGTTTGCACTGTTGCTCTTGGGACCTGCAGCTGCTTTGAAATGGCTCCAAGTGACTTTCCTGACTTGTTCAAGTCAATGATTCGCTTTTTCAGATCCATGCTGAGCTCCTTTGACTTTCCCATTGTAGCGTTTGTGGGCGTTTGTATCCAATGAGCCCTATTTAAATGGCCTCAGAGAAGACACCAGCTGTAGTCACTCATAATCACTCACAAGAAGTTAAGAGGCCATGCTATGAAGCTCATTTCATTGACACAACTTTCTAAGTCACCAAAATTGCTAATTCATGTTGCTGTATGTATATTTTTGACCCAGCAGATTTTGTCACTTTTTCTGTTAACCCATAATAAAGTCATGAAAGAACCAAACTTCATGAATGTTTTTTGTGACAAAGAAGTATCTGTTCCAATCACTCTATCAGAGAAAAATCTGAGTTGTAGAAATAACTGCAAACTCAAGAGAGCCATGACATTATGTTCTTTACAAGTGTATGTAAACTTTTGACCACAACTGTAACTGCAATAAAGTCTTAGTCACCATTTGATGTTATGTGTACATTTCTTTTTAATCTGCAGCACTCTTCTCTAATAGAGGTCAACAGAGATGGTGTTTCTCATTACTTCTCTATTTTCATATTCCCAACAGGAAATTAAATAAGATAGCTAATGTAAACACGAGTTTATGGTGTCTAATGCTAGTTTCAAGTCTTCTTCAATACAACATGAAAGGAAATTAAGATTCCATTCCACGGAGTTCTCATCTTTGGGAGTTGTCCGTGTTTTTTGTCTTACAACTTTAACCCTTTCACAGTTTGTTTTCATTTCATAAAAGTTAAATGTAACATTTTGGTTGCCTAAAAATGTCTTGTTCAGGGTTCGTTTGTACTTAGCTCCACCCTCTTGTGTCACTTCTGGTTGCAAAAAAAACAAGATGGCGACGGCCAAAATGCCCAACTTGAGCTACAAAACCGTAGTCCACAAACCAATGAGTGACTTCTTCTTAATTTAAGGTCCACTTACTGAGCATTCAATTACATCTCACTGTTTTCTTCACTTGAAAGCCTTCAGATCTGAATCAGATTCAAAAGTCAAAACCAAACTTTATTTTTTAAATCTTGTAATTCAAACGTGTCACACTTTTTTCTTTGTTAGTTATATTGCTTTACATACGCAGTGTAGAAAACATACTCCAGTATGCTACATTGTAGGGCTACGTTCTTGTCAACCCCTCTCTTGGTCCACCAAAATGACAGTGCAACAACTGTGCAGAACGGAATCCACCACAGAAAATGGAAAGTCACCAATTTATTCTCATGCAGCTGTCTCAGTAAACCATAAAGCAAGGCTTGTCGTTAATAATTGCTGAGATAGGAGATTTGGACAGCACAAACTGATGATATCTTATAGCTAAAGAAAATCGGAGGGTTACATTTTCCTTTTAAGGCAATTGGCGATCATGGACTACACCACATGATTTCACCAACGACCCCCTGTTCTCTGGCTCAGTGAAATTTCATTTTTTGTTTGGATGCAAGCACACAGACTGTCACTTAGAAACCAGTGCAATTTCTTCTCTAAAAGCTCACCATTGTTCAGAATTGCACTCTTCCAGATTACCACGGAGAAATTGAGTACAAACCACATCTTAAAAATCATTTAATTCCAATCCACAAAGGCAGTGGAGTGACCTCTGTGTTCAAGCTAAATGTCAACTTGACCAAGCGAGTGTTCGGTTCCAGATTGGGAAATAAATTTGCTTCAACCTTCAGTGTTCTCTCTACGAACAGAGGACATGTGGCCGGGAAAAAATTTAGCTACAATCTCATGCAGGAGATGCTCAATAATCATCCTTGATGTCCATTCAAGTCACTCTTCTCTAAGCTTCTGTAAATAAAAAGAGACAATATATCCTGCTTTATAATTCCTGCAAGACATTTGTCATTTGGGTGTCCTGTAAAATCACCCAAATCCGTCAGAAACTGTTAAAACAGGGTGCTGTTAGAGTATGTTGTCAATCTGCTCCACAAAGTGATTTAAGACGTAATTTGTTCCTGTAGCTGTGTTTTAATGACCTTTTGTAGTAATGCACCCCCGGGGTATATGGCTGATTACGTTCTGAATGTATCTCAATTTTGTTAGATCAGTCTATTTCACAGGCAGCTTAAGTAACTGCTTAGTTTTTGTACATAAGCTACGACATGATATTAGTCTACAGCTGCCAGGACTACATGAATTATCATGTTGTAAGAAAGAAATTAGGAAGATTTCATTTTATGGCAAAATCAAGTAAAATGTGTGTAAAGACCTGTAACATGTTCGGTGAATCCACAGATTACCCAGTAAGAGTTAAACCAGCCTGGTTTGGGCTCATGTTTTACCTTCTACCTTAAAAACAACACGATCTGACAGAAACAGTGGAAAACACATTTTCTGTGAAAGCAGGTAAACAAGTGTGTTCTCTTCAAGGAGGGTTTATGCTAAACAAGAATTATCTAGTCTTGGCTGGATTTTGCTGTTTGAGATGTTACGTAATACAAATGGTTTTTTTTCTGATTTTCAGAACAGTATTCGCAATTTATACAGTTGTTTGAAGCCGAGTTTTTAACATATAGAAATGGATGATTACTGTCTGTGCACTGTAAGTAATCCCCTTCCAGTTAAATGGCTACGCATTAACACTGGTGATATTATTTTGACATAGAAACCTATTTGAGGACCCTCACAACCTGTAATCCAGTTACTTTTCCAGGTGGGAAAAATACTTGAAAGCACTACCATTAAAATATACTTCAAGTACCAATTATGCTCTCATAATTCAATTTCAGACTAATGTACACTATAGTGTTGGAGCATAATTACTGTTTTAATGTTGCAGCGGATTCAAACCAATTTACACACTGCTAGCTTTTTCCCATTTATCTTCTCTTACCTTAACCTAAAAAATACATCCAGTGATTGAAGAATTCAGATCCTTCACTTAAGTAAAAGTAGAAATACCATCTAAAAATACTATATTACAAGTACAAGTCCTGCTTTCAAAATGTCACTGAAGTAAAAGAACAGAAGTATTATCAGCAAAAGTTATATAAAGTATCATAAGTAAAAGTACTCGGTGGGCAGAATACTCCTTTCACGGTGTTATAGAATGATACATTGTTCAGTTTTTTATCATTGACAATAAATCAACAAATACATGGAAAAGCATTGGTGTTCACAAATATTGGCCTGACAAATTCAGCCTGAGCTGAAAATGTCCTCTGCAGTCGTAGTAGTAGGAAGCTGTCTTGTTCCTGTCAGTCCCCGTCCCACACATGTTTCAAGTAAACCAGTAAAACTGATTTGTTTGTTATGTCTGTAGATTCGTCCATTTGTAATGCAAAATGACCGCTTGCCTTATATCGAGCTGTGGTCTGTTGCTTGATGTTATCCGACATGTCTTCAATTCTCCTACTTATAGTGTCATTTGACAGAGGAATAGTTTTCAGTTTATCCGCTGCGGATTGATCCAACAAATGGCGCTTCAGTTTTGACGGCTTCATGCTTTCTTGTGCCAGAACCTCGCTGCACAAAACACACTGAGGTTTTTGCCCTTGTTTGTCCTCAATGTAAGAAAATCCATATCTCATGTAGTCAGTGTTGTACTTGCATTTCGCTCAATTAGCATGAAAACAAACTTTGTGGGTGTTCTTCTATACTGTGAAATGGCGGGTGTGTATTAGATTTACAAGGCATTAACACCAAATACTGTTAAGGAGAGTGAATAACTCCGCTGCATCAAAAATCCCCTTAAAAATAAAAGCACTATATATATATATATATATATATATATATATATATATATATATATATACAAAATAAAATATATATATATATATATATATATTTTTTTTTCCAGGCAAAGGTCCGCGACCCACCAGTTGAGGATCACCTTAAAATTGTACTCAAGTGCTTGAGTAAATGTTCCTTCTGTGTACCTCAAAACATGCATCTATACTCGAACCCACCACGTGGTTTTGGTGGGTTTTTTAATCAAGTTTACAAGGTTTCAAAACAAAGTACACAATTCCCATGTAAGCGCGTTTAAAGCCTCGTATGTTGCCAGCCTGTACTTCTGTCTACAGCGTCTGATACCACACCTGTGAGGAACCGGCAGGTCATTAATGAAGCGCGCTCGTGCAACTAGTGATTTAATCCACCTGTTGTTTCGCAACACAATGTAGCAACCTAGCTAGCTTTGTGGAAATGAGAAACGTTTTGGTATATTTACGGTCGAGCAAACTGGTGCTAAAGAGAAAGTGAACCGGGGAAAGTTTAACAATGCGACCGAGACGGCACATGAAGAGACACTTTTCTACGCTACATTGAAGTTCAGAACGCATCGTCGCGAGGAGCAGAATGTCAGGACTTCTTGGGGAAAACGCGTCCCCTTCATAATTGACTCGGCAACATTAAGGTGAGACGCATTTTGGTTGCTAGCTTTGCGCTGACTGCTATGTTTCCTTCACGTTTCGGGCGGAGCTTTTGTTTTTTTTGACTGCGCAGCTAATGACGCATGCGAGTTCATCTGTGTGCTGTGTTTTGTTTGAGTTCACATGTTGGGGTATGGGTCTGTCATTTTGTCATAGTGGGTTGTGTCCCAATTTCCTTGTTGTTGTTGTTGTTGTTGTTGTTGTTGTTGCCTTATACATTGGAAATACAAGGTGTAATAAATGTGCCTTAGTAAATCTAAATGATCTCAATTCAAGATTTCTATATGTACAATTTAGGTGGTTGCTGGATTTGAAATTGGCCTGCTCTGCGTTTTTCTTTTAAATCCCATTTCTTCACTGCATGTGATGCAGCAGCTTTCACTGACATGCACATAAAGAGTGTATGTTTTGATCCGTTGTTCTGTGTGATTACTGCTGCTCGTCGCTCTGCTCTGTCAGATCTGTGTATTATGGTTTATGTCATGGCATCTGCTATCTGATAACCGGCTGCTGTCCTTCTAGTCACGTGCATTGTTTTCATTCATTTCTTGCAGTGGCTGAGATAATTTTTTTTTCTTTTGCTGTTGATTTGCATTGTGGTGAAATATGAACACTCATGTTTAAGTAAGTGATAATGAGTTGACCAGGGAAGCATTTCCCCAAAATGTTAATCCCAGTCTATCGCTGCATCATACGGAGGATTAGCACTTCACCAAGGTAAGTGTTTGCTGCTTTCACTAAAGTGCACATTAAGAGTGGCTGTTTTGGCTCTGTTCATTGCGCTTGTGTGATATGGCCAGTTGTTGTTTTGCTCTCTCAGATGTGTTTTATTGTTTATGTCTTTGCATCTGCTGTCTGATGATCTGCTAAATGACGCTGCCGTCCTTCCGTCTCGCTGGTTGTTTGGCTTGTGACATATGGTGCTTTCATGCTGTTTGCTTACCCATGCTTTGAGTGTTTTGGCCTGAACTGATTTGTGTGGAATATTTGCCCATGTGTTGTTGTCTCGAGGGGTTTCCGGTTGGGTCACTGTAAACCAGGGGCCTGTTGTTCGAAACCTAGATAAGGGATTAAGCCGGGATATGTTGGTTATCCTGGCTGAATTTAGCCTGCAGTCGGTTGTTCGAAAGCTGGATAACTTTATCCTGGTCAAGTTACCATGGTGATTTATTCTCTGCAGCTAGCCTGCTCCAGACCAGGCTAAATGCCAAGCTTAGTTGATTCTGTTGTCTTATCTTTGGAGTCAGCGGCTGCGCTGATCAGAAATGAATGTGTTTTATACAGTCATTCCATGTTCTGATGAAGGCTACGCATTGGCCTCGTTTTTAAACAAACAACACGTAGGCTAAATTATTATTTTAAAAAAAGAAATAAAACAAAACATGATCAAAATAAATACAGTTAGCCTATTACGATAGTTCTTTTTCATAATTGGGGCCTATTCGTGTGTTCGTCATTGTAAATAAACACCCTTCATATTGTTTGCCAGCTCAAATCTGATTTTATTGCAGTCATTACAGTAATTAGAAATGGCTGCACTTGCAAAGGTGCTTGCAATTAATTACTCTACTCATTTAATCAGTCCGTCTCCAAACTTCAAGACAGCAGCGGTGCTTCATTTTATGAGAGGTGTGTCACCTTACGTCAGCATTCAGATCTGCTGTTCATTGGAGGAAAGTGTCCACACCTGTCGTCTCATCAGTGAATCTGTGATCAATCTCTGTGGTCTACTGAAGAAAGCCGTGGCCGCGCACTTACTCGAATTAGTTAGACCTGGCTTGACAAAGCCTCCCTCCTCAGCCTGGCTCGGCGTTCGAACAATCAATTAAGCCAGGATGAATTTATGAGACTTTGTCCAACCTGGCTTTCCCACTTATCCTGGATGTCTTTATTCTACTTTCGAACAACAGGCCCCTGGTCGCAGTTGGAAGGTGATAATGTATGCTGGTTGTAAGGATGTAGACACACAGTTTCATGAGACACTCAATACGACTATTGTCTCACATAGGATAGAATCTCATTCTCTCACCACACTCACCATCTAAACTCCGACTTATGTGGTTGTGCGACAGTGTCCGCTATATTCTTCATATCATAATTAATCTAACTGCTGAGCTGCCGTTCTACTGTTTGCTGCCGCTACACACAGCTGCACGCGTTGCCACGGTAAGCTCATATCCATGTACTGGTGGTCCGCTGTTGCTTATCAATGCTACAAACTGAGATTGTCTGCTCTGAGCCGTAACTTTTATTTTTTTATTCTTTTTTTTTAATATGCATAACTGAATTATTATCTGCTGCTGCATATCGGGTGGACTGCTGGGTTTAGATTAAAATCTTGTTTGGTTAGATGGTACATTCTTTTGGGTGGCTGGAGGTGGTTTAGTGGGGAATGGCCACACTGTTGCTGAGCTCTATCAGAGTAGATCATACAGCACAGCTGGCATGCGGCTCTCTCTAGATTTAATGAGGTTTTGGGGAGAAGTTGGCTGACTGAAATGACTAGTGGTACAACCGAACCATCCTTCGAGGAGAAAGTGTCATAGATGTACAGTAGGTATGAGGATGTATTGCAAAAATGTGAAATCCAACTCCATGCCCTTTACCAGATTTTTCATTATCTGTTAATGAGACACTATGGCCTCTCGGGCATGTCTTGTATTTCGGAGATGTACTGTTGTCATAGCGATGAGGGAAAGCATCCCCGCCTGGTGGGACAGGGGCCAAAAAGGTGGAGGATTATGAAGCTGTGCCGATGCAGATTGGATTCCTCTATTATCCGGAGTTTCGTCAGGAGAGCGAACACTTTTCTTATCCTCCAAGGCTGCGTCTCCCTGTTATCTGCCATTGTGTCTAGAGGGAGCGTTTGTCTGATCCGTGTAGTTTGTGTAATCCCACTCATATCTGCTGTGACACCATTTGGCCTGGAGAGCGACTCTGTTCTAGTCCACGGGGAAACCTACATTTTATTTTAAAGTGGGTTTGTCTGGGAGGATGTATCAGTACACGCGTTTGAACACACAACTATTATTAGATAGTTTATTTGATAACGCAGTGCTGTACAGTACCGGTCCAACACTCCTAGAGTCAACGAGCGATAAGTGTCTTTCTAGAAAGCTGCGAGCAGCACTTCCAGTTCCGAAAGGGCACTGCACTAAAATAAAAGATATAAAAAGTTCTGAACAAAGCAAATTCTGTTGGATTATAAAGCACTATAATCCACTAGCCACCAAAGTTTTAAATGCTCATCATGACCCAACTGATGATTGGTTTTCCATTCATCAGTTGGTTATTAACGGTTTTAACGGTATTACCGTTATCTCTTGCTGTATTTTATTATGTTCTTTTTTGTATCTGATTCTATATGCCCGTGTCTCTTTGTGGGTTATGTTTTACCTGGCTGAAAGATGACTTTGACAATAAAGTTGAAGTTGACGATGTACACTACAGAAAAAGGCGATATGAATTATAAATAAGAGATTCAAGGGACCATTAATAGCATGGTTTATCAAGTCACTGACAAATAAAACGGCAGGATTTAACCTAATAAAAACTTGAATGGAGCCAAATACAGATTGCCTTCAGATTTGGAGAAATTGTCTGTGTCGACATCAGGTGGTTATGATCACGGAAGAAACATGTATTTGAAGAATGATAACATTGTTTGTCGTAAGTTGGCAATTTTAAACGATATACACTTTTTTAGTGATTGAAAAGGATTAATAATGAAATGAAACTAGATTTAACATGGGTTGGTGATTTATTGATTGATACCTGCCAGTGTTGACATCAATTTAGGAAAATCACATGTATAACATTTTAAATTGTGAACCATTTAAAAAAATATGTATTTCAATAGTTATCTAAAAGCTGCTACATTGGATTTTCTACCCTTGCAAGACTATGTCGGAGGAAACGCAATACTTTTGGTATCTTAAGTCCAAATAAATCCAACTTTGTCCTTCAAAATCACGCTTCAATCAATGTACACAATCAATGGCTCCAAATGATATACCTGCCTCCATCTCTCAGAAAAAGTTAAGCTGTGCTGGTGGGTGGTAAAGATCTCTGACCTCCTGCCTGTTCCAGTGAAGCCCGACTCTCCCCTACAGGAAAGGGGAGGTTTGACCGAGTCTTGCCACCTGGGGCTCTCTGACACCGCAGCATGCCCGCAGTGATAATTAATGAGAATTACTGTTGCAGTGAGAGAGGCACTTTGGCAGGGAGGGCGAGAGAGGGGGAGAATTGGATTGTGAGGAGATCATTGAGACATAATGACCATGGTAAAAAAGACAGAGATGGACGCGGTGGGAGGAGAGATGAAAAGAGACTAATGTGATTATTTTGCTACTGGCAGAAGACTTACTCGCCTTGGCATTGCTGTGTCTTCTTCTCTACTGTCTAAGTGACAAACATACTGCAATAAACTCCTAAATATCATGATTTATTTAACTTCTGCTCTCGGCTGTGCAAAAGAGGGATGAGTGGTACTGAATCTTATTGGGTGGGAGGTATTGAGACATTATGGTGTGATCGTAAAAAGTTTGTCCTTTTTTTTATTTTATTTTTTTTAACCACAAAAAGCCTCTCTCTCCACTGCTCAAATTCCGTTGCACAAAACGCTTGCTTAGCTCTTAGTACGCTTGACTGGAGAAAGGAAATGCCTGCGGCTAGACTCACCGTGATGAAACAGATCCTTGGGAAAATGCCACGGAGCCCAAGTAAGTTAAAAACCAATGCAAATAATCAGTTCTGAGCTAATAATCCTCAAACAGCTGAGTAAGGTTTCCATGGAACAGTGCTGATCAGGTTCTCTCCACCAACACATTTAATTATAATCAACTATCAAAGAGGCTTTATACTCAATGTAGCAATAGTTCTGAGGAGAAATAATGCTCATGATTGCAGTCATTTTCCAGCTTTTTGGATTTAACTAACCAACAAATACAGTGCAATGCACTGCCAGCTTTTCCTTTAGTCAGACCTCATTACAAAGATTAAACATTACACACTACTGGACATTTGCATATTACTTTAGAGGCATTTGGCAACCATATGGATTTAGGGAACATACAGTAGCTAATTTCAAGTGTGTAATTTTCACTGACAAATATAATTATAAATCATTTCATTTTTCACACTCTACTTGTAGTTATAGTTTAGTGTACTCTTTTCTTTTTCACATGCTACAATATTATGGAAAAGCCCACGGACACATTTCCTCATTAATATTTCCTAGATTGATAAATGTATGTAAACACAGGAAATAGCATTCACTTGAATTCAATTTTTGACTGAAGACCTATAAATGCATCGAGTCCTTTGCTGAACACCTAGTGTGAAGTGTTTAGTTGGAATAACAACCTGCAGTCATTTCTCATGGCACAGGATTGGACACCACTGGAATAAAAAGGCCCTTTGCTCTCTTGAGACTGCTGGAGTCTCTGGGTTAAGTGAAGGTTTTTCTTTCACATAAGACAGTTGGACTCATCCCCAAAAGTAGGAGCATTGACCTCCAGTGGTTTGCATCTGCGCTTGCTTTTTAGTTTTGCTCAAACCGAGGCTGAATATACAGAGCCAGCAGCTTGTCTCACGCGTCCTTCCATCAAAGACTTTTTTAGCGGTGTGATGGTCAAGTTCAAAACAGCTACTGGCAAATTCACACAGTAAAGAAGAAAAAAAGAGCAGTCTTTTTGTGTTATAGTCGAGCCTAAAATGCAGCCTTCCAGAGATCAGTGGTATTTCAGCTGGGCGGATACGATCTCTTTCATCATAGTTGTCACAAATGTTATGTGAGCATGATGGTAACCTTGAGGATTGAGGTTTAGAACACCAGAAAGGTCAGAAAATCCTCTGCCAACGGTATTTTCCAAAAAATTATCTTTTTTTTTTTTTTTTTTTTTGCCTGAACAAAACAATGCCACTGTTTCCAGTGCCTCTATTGTATGAATTTGTACTACTGTACGAGCTTGTGGCCACGTCTGCTAAATATACAGTCACCCAGCCGTGTAGGCAGTAACATCACACTGGTATTGGATTGCCTTGTTGTGCGCAGCCTACAGCCGCAGCCATAAATTGCTCAATGAATCTTACTGCATCAACTTGTCTAAAAGAGACAGGACATGGCTCTCTGCGGCTATTGCAGTAATATTGATATTTTCCATGTCCAATCACTGTGTGCTGAGCTAGTTTTTCTGACTGACCTTCCTTGGAATCCTCTTCGTACCCAAATTCAAGAAGCTACCTCTCAGTAAACTTAAAACGCATCGAATCGGCCTTCAACCTCCCTTAGTCTGCCCTGGAATACAACATTTTGGTTTTGCAAATGCTGCTACTGTTTTAATTTTTTCAGTTTGCTTTGTATGTCGTTTATCTCACTTCTAAACATTTGTGTTTTGCTTATGCAGCTTATTGTATTTGTATTATATGTATAGATATTGGGCTATAATGAACTTTGGCTTCATCAACCAGCTGAGTGGAAAGTAAGATGATAACATTCAAGTTGTGTTTAAGGGTCATTTTTCGAGTCATTTGAAATTAAAGCACAAGACATATTTCAGATTTCTAGCCATCAAAGTGACATAGGTATTGTGTCGTCATGTGTTTAACTGGAGGTAACAACTAGTTTTAGACAAATGTATGTTATGCTGCAGTAGCTTTTGTATTTGCATGTTAGCCACGCTGCCATACTGAATTAATGTGAATAAGCCTCAATACCTCTGTGGTTTACTTAAAAATTCTTACAACACAATCCTTCACATGTCCAACCCGCCATCTACCAATTACTCCATCTTACTTTCTATCCATGCATTTTAAACAACAGAAGAAGTTGCATGTGATGCCACACAAACTCACCTGATGGACGCTAATGAATAGGACGGGTCATAATGTTGATGTCTGACCTCGGTAGCAAGGGGTGAAAACACGATGCTAGCTACACTCACACAGTAATTGCTTTTTTGGTTTAATGAATTCCTCTCGCGGGCAGAGTCCCTCACCTTGAGGGGTGTCCTTGCATGTGTTTAAGAAGTAAAGGCAAAAGTTTCCCCAGTCTGTGAGGAGAATAATCTCATTGTTTTTTTTCTTTCTCTAGAAAGTCTCTGGAGTTGACTGAATGGTGGAACAAAATCCTTTTCACCTTTTAACGCCTCACAGATCTCTGTGCTGGTGAAAAGCAAAGCAAGAAGATTGACAACCCCCAACATTATGGCCATTAAAAACTGAGTTTAGATTAGGCGGAATACTCGGATATTTTAATACCCAGCATCGCTCAACTATAGAATATATTAAGAATCAAGTGTCACATTGTGTGATGGCTCATATTTTGTAAATGGGTGGACGGCATAGAGCTGCAACACGTGTCTTTTCTTGGCTTGGTATACCTCTTCGGCACGAGCATTCGTTTACTTTGAATTCATGTATATCAGGGTGCATTTAGGAAAATGTGTCTCTGTATGCACTGCATATCCTATCTTTTAGAATTGTTGTTAAGTTTGACTTGGTAAAGCAATATACTTTGCTAAATTGGTACCTGGTTGGACTTGAAAAGAGACCTAGACTTTATATTTACTTCATACATCAGAGTAGCTTAAGAAACAGCGCAGTGATTTATAGAAGTGGTGGGGTATTTGAACCCTCCCAGCTTCACTGTAATAATAACTGGTTAGTGGTAGTGCTTTTCGATATAAGTGCTTGCTTCAAAGAAGAACAATGGGCCGTTGAAATGCAGCTGTGCGTTTGATTAATACCCCTGATTCTCCCTCTTTTCCTTATGGCAGTTTACAACATCATGTCCTCTGGGAGCGGAGGAAGGAAAGTCTAACAAAGTCTGACAGTCATTGTAACCACTTTCAATTAGATGATTCAACTACTGTATTAATTCAGGAGCAGATCACTTAATATACTTAGCATCAGACTGTCAGGCTGTTGTGGAAAGCCAGACCAGCATAATCAGGTTTTAAGTGCCCTCAGATATTGGAAATGTATTAGCCAAAGTCAAAGAAACAATCCTGGCCAAGTCTTGTGTAGGTAGTTGAGGTGGAGCCTGGGGTTGTTCTGTGAATCTAAATAAGTTATAGATTCCATGTCGACTTAAGATCATACTTTCGAACAATATTGACTGAAACTCTTCCATAAGCTCCATTGGAATACAGTGTTTCGTGGACTAACACTTGTACGGCCCTCTAAACATTTTGAAAAGGGCAGAGCCCTTGGCGCCCACATAAGTCTCCAAAGGTGGCACTTGAATCTAAAAGAACTTGGACTTTTCAACTTGTTGCAGTTTTTCTTTTACACAGAAGATGATGGTTAACTGGTAATTTAAATAAAAGCCATTTTGCTCTTATTAATTTGGCAAAAAAAAGAAGTGACGCATCTCATGTATGGGGAGGGGACTATTTCTTTTCCCATGGGCCTAAGGTCCCCACATGTTAGACCCTCTTCAACTCAACAGCCAACTTTCAATTTGTGCATGGCAACATAGGGAATATTAAAATGCATTTATTTTTTGCTTGCTGAATAAAAAAAAAAAAATCACAAAAATACCTCCTTTAAGGCCCAGTCATGCCAGCAAGTCTTTGGTAAAAAAGTGTGAGCTGTGAGTCAGCTATACAGTTGCAGGTATTGAATTCGCTCCCAGCTGGTTGCTCTTCACCTCATACTGCCTTCACAGCTCTCCCAGCAAAAACTCCAAAACCAGCAGTTCTCTAAGTTTCTGCTGACTCCTGCCACAGTGGAGCTGTCGATTTTAGAAATTCCTTTGACCTGACATGCCTGGACCCACAGAAATTGATTTCACTCGACAGTTGAAGTCCTTGACAATGCCGATCCTTAACTCCTCGTTATCTTTTGATTGACCTTTTGGGCTCCTCAATCTTGTTCCACTCCTTCTTGCTAATATTCACCCGAATCCTCCTAGATCAACTCTTGTGTCCGGGGACTTGGATTGGGCTTCATTGAAAAAGCAGCTACTGCTTCCATCACCTTGATGTTCCAACAAGTAGTTTTCTCAAGGGCGATATAATCAGGCAGTGCTTGCGATGGAGAAACCTCCCCAGTTTGAGCCGTTTGTAGATGAAAACTTTGAAAGAAATCTTTGTGGGTTTGGGGGAATTAGTTCTTTCTGGTGTGTGATAGTGTACATGCATTTCTACACTGTAAATTCTGATTAGTTAACCTTACTTAAAAAAGCATGCAAACTGATTGCCTTTAAAAAAAAAAAAGAATAAAAAGTAAAACAACTTTTAAAGTAGAGTTCAATAGGTATTGTATGTTGTACTAACAGTGCTTTTTAGTGTAGTAAACTTACACTTGAGTTTAAGCAACATAAAAAACTTGTAAAGAGTACTTGAAACTGTCCTTAAGATGTGCTTTTGATTTAGTATAGCCTGCTCAGAATTACTATTTCAAACGAATAAATCATTTCAAGTGAAACATACTTTGTTTTTATTTATTTATTTTAGTTAGGTTAACTAATGTGACATTTCTTGCAACTTGGAATTTTCTCGTTTGTATTTACTTGAAGAGCAATGTAATTGACTTATCTAAAAAAAATTAAATGTTAAAATGTTTTAATTGTATTGCGCAGGTTTAAAGCTAATTTAAGAGACTGTGTGCAGTCATTATCATGGCAGATACTGGCATCTATACACCCTTCAAATTAATTAAGCTGAATTCTTCGGCACATACCAACAAGTAGAACTATAAAATATCCAATACCAACATACTGCCTGATATTATTTTGTTCAAATAAAAACATAAAATCTACATTTTGGATATCAAATTGTTCACTTCACAATAACAATTTAAAACACCAAATGCTCAGCTATATTACACTGCTTTGCGAACTCACTACTATAGGAGTGAACAATGTAGTCTGCTGGAATTACTTTTTTTTGCCTGTCTGCCTACATATATGCCAGTACCAAAATCAGTGATGGTGCAATAATCTGCCGGCAGCCTCTAGACGTAATTTGCTGATGAACCCATGGGCGGACAATCTGAAAGGAGTGCCTTCATTTAGTAAATATAACAATAAAAAGGCAACTGAATCCACTATGAGAAACAAGTGAGATCCAATGCCAAACGTCAACACTCTTATACGGTTATTTATGTTCTAACTAAACGGGAGATTTTTAAGAGTTTGCAGTTTTGATGGGAGTTTGTCCTGTCCCAAGCCGAGCATCACTCTTTGAATGACGTTGAAAGTTTTTTTTCATGGCTTTAGGGTAGTCCAAATGTGAAGCAAATGACAACCCAAACCAGAGGCAAAGCACTTGAGGTATGTACAAGAGATCATCCATTACAATACCTTCCTCAACTATGATGGCAGTAGACACTGGGTCAAGGTGGAATTGATTTGGAGAGAGAGGCCTGTCTTCACTAATGACAGTCGGCACCCCAACAGATACTTGTGCCCAGTAAAGAAGATGAAAGAAAGGAAGTATGGAAATCTTCCTCACATTCCATTTCCTTTGTTGTCCTCGTTAGCTTGTACTTGCTGGTGTATGCGAGGGAGAGATGAGAGTTCTACCTCTTGTGCAGAAAACACTACCACGGCATGGCAAGCGGGCTTTGCACTGTTAAGCTGAGCTAAGCTGAGCTCAGCAGAGCAACCCGGTGACATGGACTGCAAACGGAATTAGTTCAATGTATTGCTGCTTCACCTTATGGGTGATGCTACTAGCCTAGCTCATGTGAAGCAAGGAAAATACGCCTTTTAACCATCTTCATATGTATCTAAAAAATTGTAAGAATGTTTGAAAGTTTCTGAGTCGGCGCCTATCCACCTTGTCCTGAGCACGCACATGAACCTGAATGTTGGCGACTGCACATGCTCACCCTTTGCCTTTTTTGCTACTTGATTGTTTTAAGTTAGCTTCACTCAAGAACAATAAGTGAATTGTTTTCTTTACCCTGCAATTTACTGTGACTTTGTAAAAACTACTAAGAAGTAAAATCTTTGATAACCGAGTAAAGTTACCTAATTTATGTAGGTCTGGACAGCTATTGCAATTTACACAAGGAACGTGAAAGCAAGAAAGAGGAAGACAGACATTTAAAAGAGTATGAAGAAGGCCAACACAGCAAAATAAAGATATGAGATGTGAACTGAGAGAAGGACTTGAAGAGGAAGGCAAGTAGAGGGGAATAGAGTTGAAGGAATGTGGGAAAATGGAAAGAGAAAATTTAGAAATGAGAAAGCGTTTATCTGTCTCCTTGTAGGAATGCTTTGCTCAAGCGTTAGTGTATACTTGATCAAGAAATGAGGACCTACATTCTTACATTCTTACTTTTTCTTCATTCTTTCTTCTTTGGTCCATACATTTTTTCAATGGATGCCCACACATGCCTTGCTGCTTCTCGGCTCACCCATATTTTCACTTAATGTCAAATTCCTTCAATGCAATGAAGTCACATACTTCTATTGTGAATGTTGGAACATACTACAAATGTTCCAACATTTGTTGAAGGGCTTTTTATTTGCCCTTTTTTAATTATCTTTACCTCACCCGTCCTCTTATCTTTATATTTGTGGCTGCTGCAAATATTCATCGAAATGCCTTTTCATACAATATGCTAAGCCCAAGGTCGTTCTTAAAACTTGGCAGAGAGACAGCTGAGACCTGATTTATACAGTTTTCAAACCGGTAAAATCCCTAGCTATCCCTGTTCCAGCGGGGTTATGTCTCTGTGGACTAAAATAATTTAATTTTGGACTGTGTCAGTGCAAGTGCGAAGTGAAATGCTGAGGTTTAAAAAGCTTGGCGAAAGCAGTTTCTGTATGTCACAGTGATCTGGACCGCTGGGAGAGCCCAAAGACTGAGTAATGATGCCTGGATTATTAACCCTATGAGACCTCCCGTTTTTTCATGTAGTAAATACTATTACAAAACAGAGCTCACCTCACCTTTCAGATGGCAAATACTAATCGACCCCAATTTCTTAGACGTGCTGATTTCTGACAGCACAAAGAAAATGCCTGTGGGAATAACCTATTCATTCATATTATTGGCCAGGCTTGTAAAATAGATTTTAAATGTCAATGGGAATATCCTGGTTAAAAAAATTATCAAATGATCTCCATCACACAAGTAATTTAGGAAAACAATACTTTCAATGCCAATGCTGGACACAATAGCTGGCTACTGAGAGAAAATTCATCAAAAGAAAAAGGAAAAAGCTATAACACTAGAGAATAGTGTGACCCGCAGGCTTGGTTTTAAAGCAAGTATGATATGAAACTAGATGATCGAAGCCATCTATTGGTACCAACTATGTCATGCTAGGGGCCCTTAATAACACTCCAAAGTCAGGCTAAATTTTGCATTTGGCATGCAGTATGAATGTTATTTTCATCTATTATAAAATAGTATATTTTAATGTTTCTGTACACTGGGGTTCCTAAACTGTCTTGGAATTGCATATATTGGGTCTGACTGGAAAGCTGAGACTCTACTGGATTGTATCCACTTGTGATAATGTCCCCATAGTAGCCATTTCATTATAGTGAGACCATTTTATTAGAACTTGACGTCACTTTAATTACCTGTTGTTACCTCCAGGATAATCCCAGTCTCATGAAACTTTACAACCACAGAGGCATTCAAAGGATGTATGGCTTCTTTAGGTATATTGGCAATAAGAAGGTTTCTGAGCAGTTCTCCTCCTAAAGATCCACTGCCCTACCTTACCAAAGACAAAGATGGGTCTATGTGTGTCTCTTAGGGTTAAACAAGTGAAAATGCAGATCCCCTGGATTACCACCTTAATGAATTGGGTTTTAAGTGTAATAGCCCACCTGTTTCATTTTGGCTCAGTCGGGATAGTGACTGTCCTGGGGTTTTTAAAGATACATTAAAATGTAAAAGGAGACCGTAAATGCCCAGTCAGCACTCATTGTAGCTGAAGTGTTATGTGTTGTGCCCCACAATGGTTTCTCGGTTTTAAGCAATTCACAAGTTGTAACCATTCAGTGTTGAAGCTAAATTATTTTTTTTACAATCAGGGTGTTCACAGTTTAGTTGTTGGTTAAGAACTTTCTCCTCAAGTAATCTAATGAGATCTGGGGGGGGGGCATACACATTACTAAAAACGGATCCAGGGTTGTGTATTATGAATTAGATTGTAGTAGTATTCATTTTTCATTGTAAAAAAAAACAGGCCCCTTTGTAAACAAAGACTGTAAACTATAAACCCAGTACATTTTTTCATTTATTTTAAGCTGAACCCCAAAATCCCCTCAACTAAAATATTGATTATAATTCTTCATTGCATAGAACTACACCTAAAACAAAATCCTGCCTTCACAGAATTTATAATCAGTTATAGCTGTTTTAGTATTAGAAATATGTTGATTCAACTTCATGGCAATTAAGGAGACTGTACTTTGTGGTGCAGTTGACTTATATTGTCCTATACTCAATGCTATACTGAGTTGTATTTATTATACTGTCCTTGATATATTAATATACATATTCAAATGCTTTCTTTTCTATTTTTTTTAATAGTAGATTGAATATTTAGGGTTTTGGAGTCTTATTTGAGCAAAATGAGCAATCTATAAATGTCACCTTGGACTGTCATTATGTTTTTTTAAAAATAATTTTCTTACATTTTGTTGACAAAGTTGATCACAAAATGTCAGCCTGTTGAACAAAGAGTAAACTTGTTAACCTGTGTGAAAGTGACTATTGAGTTGTATGGATTGGAGTAGGGGGTGGGAGTCACGGAGTATGTTACGATACTATCATGATATGTTGCCCACGATAACGATGCTATCACGATATAGTGTTTCTGTAATACTCGATACATTGCCAGACAATCATCTACAATACATCATGATATCTGTAACGGAAGTAAAAATAGTCCTTAAAGTATAAAAACAGGAATTATGTATTTATTCACTGCATTGTGCTGTCAGTTTTACAGAATTTGACAACTGAGATAAAACGATAAAGAGTTTTATCTTGGTGTCTTTTGAATACACGCAAACCCACTGACTGCAACACGTCCTATGTCCACATGTGCCATCATTTTAATATGAAATTCCCATAAACTGGCAAAAGGGCGAACTGCCAGAAAGCAGAACTTAGTTATGGAGTTAAAATGTTTGAAGGACATCTACAACTCACTAAAATCTTTGTAATCTAAATTGACAATCTTCAAATAATCTTTTAATAACATTTTACAAGATTTGAACACATCATAATGACATAATTTACCCTCGGCCAATACTAATTTAATGTAACTCAACGCAATACACGTTGATGTTATCTGTTAGCTCCGTTATTTAGCCAAGCAGGACTGTGCTGCCCACCGGCTGCTCACAGCTGACAAGGCTCCTAACGTCTGGCCGTTTATTCCTGGTTGAAAGCCGGAGGACCGTCACTGGGAAATAATGCAGAAGGTAACGTGTTGTTTATGGGACCTAGGCGGACTCTCCTTGACCAACATGTTCTGGTCTTGGAGCAGCCACTTGACCTTCATGCTAAAAGTTGCTAGCTAGTTTCTTTCCAGCCCTCTTCGCACAGCCGTTTAGCGGCCTGCTTGTTTTATTACAAATATAGATGTGTGGTGCAAGTGTCCATGACTTATCGCAAGAGGAAGTGATACAGTATATTGCCATTTTGATATTTTGTCCCACCCCTACACAGGAAGTGTTTATAGGTCAAATTGTCGTGACCTCACTGGTCCTGAAGGGCACAAAGAGGCCGAGCTTGACATAGACATGGCATGCTACATCAGGGACACACCACTAAGGAGTTCAGTTTTTTATTTTCAAACAAAGCAGCCAAGGAGGACACAAGAAAGAGACAGACAGACAGACAGACAGACAGACAGACAGACAGAGACACACACACAGAGATACATGCACTCACCTTGAAAGGCAGCGTTGGCTCTTATCTGAAGCTGTGATCAGCTGATGTACAGCACCTGGATACTGTGGCCCCACGCAGCCAACCTGATCTATGAGGCAATTATGGTAAAAACGTCTGTCTAAGCATTCCTGGGGTTGAAAGGACTGACCGGGATATTAAACAGATTACATTATACACAAAGTGAAATGTGATGGCAGCAGACCAAGAGAGAGCCCTTTTGTGTTGGCCATTAGGAGTTCCCATATAGATGGCCCCCTCCCTGTCCAGATATTTTAACCTCTATACACACACACACACACACACACACACACACACACACACACACACACACACACACACACACACACACACACACACACACACACACACACACACACACACACACACACACAGAGTCACGCTTGGCGACATGCCAAGCCCCAGATTTGTGTGTGCATGTGCAGCATTTAAAGTGTATGTGATATTACTGTGTGTGTGTGTGTGTGTGTGTGTGTGTGTGTGTGTGTGTGTGTGTGTGTGTGTGTGTGTGTGTGTGTGTGTGTGTGTGGTTAGCCTCATACACTTTGATAGATTGCAGAGTGCTGGCAGTCTTTTCAGTGTGAAGGAAGCTTGGCAGAGAAGGCAACTTATCCCAACTCAACAATCACTTGATTTACCGTTACACAGGACCCAATAGACTCAAAGCCATGCCAGATAAAACAAATCATGCAAAACCAGACCTGTCTAGAGTAGACCAAATCAAGAAAACGCCAAAAAAACCGAACAAATTCTGTCATCAGTTATTTCAGCATTAAACAGCGATGAGCTCCAAGATACTAAATGCAACTGATTAATTCTATAATAAAAGCAGTTGACAATAGGCATGCATAATTCTCAGAATCACCTTGCAAGTATTAAAGACTCTGACTGTTACAACACAATTACCACAAAACCAAATACAAAGTCAGCTTCATGCAGTGCACTCCACTATTGAGAGACAATTATGAACCAAACCGTCATATAATCCTTGATTCAGGCAAACAAACTTCACATTAATCAGACTCTTTAGATCTGTCCAAAGGTTTTTGCAGTATAAAAGAGGGATCTATGCTAGGGCTGGACGATATGGCCAAAAATGTTTTCACAATGTTTTTGAAATGGATCAATGTCGATACTTATCATATATATTTAATAATAAGGCTCAATTTAAATATTTTTTTATGACCACATTTTTTATTGGTTTTCTTAGATTTTGTATTCATTATGGTGGAGACAATACATATGGAAATTAAGTTACTGAAATATTGTGTTGACTGATTTATTAATGCATTTATTGCCAGAATTTCACCTAACTTGACTTTCTCCTTAATCAGTTATTGAAATAAATAAATGCCAATACTGAAAATTATGTAATCACTTGAACAGAAGCTTGACAGACTTTCATATAAATAATTACAAGAATAACAATAGTAGCAGCGTCAACAATAATAATAATAATACAAGTGTAGTTTTCATTAAATAATTTGGTGCAGGGGCCCTTTAGCCAGAGAGAGCAGTAGAGGCAGCTTGAGGCACTATAACTGCTGTACTAACTGTGTATCAAACCAATCAAAGACCAAACTGAAGTGAGGAGCCAGATCATTCATATTACAGGTCTGCAGCTCATCAACGTCCGATCAAGCATGAAACGAATATAATCTGTAATTACTGGTGGTCTTTTAAAAAAAAAAAAAAAAAGTGCTAAGCACTTTGTATTGGGAAGAAAATCTATGATATAAAATCAAAAATGAGAAACAAGATATATTAAAGATTTAAATTATAGTGTTTTATGATCATTGCTCAAATGATACTGGCTTTCAGAGGATGATCTCAATATTTGAGTTAAAAAAAATGAAACTATCGGTATTGATTTAGACCAGGGGTCACTAATAGGCAGACCGCAGTCCGGATCCGGATTAATTTCAAAATGAAAGCCCTTAAAAATCGCATGCATGAGCTAACGTCAAATCACAAATTGTCTCATGCATGAGATTTCGAAGGGCTTTAATTTGGAAATGCTACATCAGAATGTCCTGGTTCTCTCTAAGTGACACCTTGAGGTAGTCTGCTATTAACCCGAGGATAAATGATTTTGTAACTATGCACCATTTCCTCTAAAATTAAATCTGAAGTTAGACAAATTGTCTCATGAATGCGATTTGAAGTTAGATCATGCATACGATTTCGAAGGGCTTTAATTTTGAAATGCTACATCAGAATGTCCTGGTTCTCTCTGAGTGACACCTTGAGGTAGTTTGCTATCAACCTGAGGTGAAATGATTTTGTAACTATGCACCATTTCCTCTTAAGATGCAAATTTTTGAAAGTTTTCAGTTATGTCAGTTATTCTTTAATCCAGCTCTTATTTTACTTGAAATGAGAAGAACAGGTATTTCTATGTATTATTTATAATCCATCCAGTTCAATTTGAAAACTGAGAATAATAATTGTTAAAGAAAGTACACATCAATTATATTTGATTTGATTTAACAGTTGTTGACTACACAGAGACGTTATTACTACTAGACTTCTTAATACTAGATAGAACATGCACAGGAATACAGTGGCAGGCTCTCGTGGTCGGGGACAGAGGGCGAGTGAATTACCGGGGCAGAGACAAGGCGGGGTAGTCCTAAACAGGCAGGGTCGGTGTCTCGGGGTCGGGGACAGAAGGCTGAGTGAATTACCGGGGCAGAGGCAAGGCGGGGTAGTCCTAAACAGGCAGGGTTGGTAACGGGGAATCAGTCCAAAGGGGAATGCTGGAAGGTCTTGCATGGAAGCGGAGAATGATCTGGCAGTGAGTGTGTGTGTGTGTGTGTGAGACTGAGGTCTAAATAGTGAGTGCAGCAGAGTGAGCAGGTGAGAGTGATGGGCTGATGAGGTGGGCGTGACTGGCAGGTGCACTGAATAAACTGATTAGGTGAGTGAGAGATGGAAAAAACAGGATAGTAGTGGCAGAGCTGTGACACTTTCTTGATGCAAGTACTCTTTTGTGTATTTTATTTTTAGATGGAGCCATTATTTTACTTGAAATGAGATAACATTTATTTATGTATTTCTATGTATTTATGTATTTCTATGTATTTATAATCCATCCAATTCAATTTGAAAATGGAATAATAATTGTTAAAATATAATTGATGTATATTTTCTTTATTTGATTTGACAGTTGTTGACTACACACACGGTTTGTGTGTGTGTATGTATATATATGTATATGTATGTGTGTGTATATATATATATATATATATATATATATATATATATATATATATATATGGCACTAAATAGATTATTAGATATTATTGTAATGTTCTGGACCTTTGCACAAGGAGATTTTCTCAATCTGGACCTTTTGGAATTGTAATTGAATACCCCTGTGATAGACCTTCACATCAACAGAAGTTCACCATCCCAGCATAACTAAGATGGGTGCGGAGCCCCCCAGGAAGCCTGACCACAGTCGAATAAAATAAAATGAAATATCTTTATAAGAAATTAGCGCCATGCTACGTCGTCAGAACGTAGCATGGCGCGGCCTGCCTCAGAGCTTTCCAGGTGTCTTCTGTGGAGTTGTTGAAAACAGTAGGGGCAGGTTCAATTCAATTTATTTTTGTATAGCCCAAAATCACAAATTTGCCTCAGAGGGCTTTACTATCTGTACACTTACGACATCCTCTGTTCCAGGACCCTCACATCTGAACAGGAAAAACTCCCCCCCAAAAAACCCTTTAACGGGGAGAAAAGAGGGAGAGACCTTAGGTAGAGCAACAGAGGAGGGATCCCTCTCCCAGGATGGACAGAAATGCAATAGATGTCATGTGTACAGAATGAACAACATAACAGAGTTACAACACATTCAATGCATATGACAGAACCATGGCAGGAGGCAAGACCAGGGTCCAGGTATGACCAGGATCCACGGAAACCTGCGAGGCGAGAAAGCACAGAAGAAGCTAAGTCAGCAATGTGCGTTAATGGTATTGGTAATAAAAATAGTAATGTGAGTAATAATAAAAATGATATTAGCAGTGGGAGTCAGCAGGGCCATGGTGGGAGGAAGGACCAGGATCCAGATGAAACCACGATCCATGGAAACCTGTGAGGAGAGAAAGCACAAAGAGTGAGTGAATGAGAGCATAAAAACACTGTCCTAACGGCTCAGGAGCGTGACTGAGTCTTCCCCACAGTTCAAACGCTCACCGTCAGCATTGGCTCAGAGAAGCCAGGGCTACTACCTGGGTGACCTCCATCCCAGCATAACTAAGATGGGTGGGGTGCCCCCCAGGAAGCCTGACCACAGTAAATTAAATAAAACTTTACTAGAAGTTATGAGCAGTGGTTTTACCGCGGTCTACCTCAGAGCTGTACAGCTGTCCTTTTGTGAAGTTTTTGAAGATACTGAGGTTAACCACATAAGATGATGCGTCAACATTGTAATTTATTCGCAACATGCAGGATTCCATTCTATTCTGTTCTCAAGGGCAGATAATGTCTCCTTTGGTGAATTCACTATTTGCTAGTCCAGCGTTCACCATGTTTTCCATGCCACAGTTTTCACAAAACCCATTAGCAGTAATGAAATAACACTGTATATTACAAAAAAATATGTCTAATGCTTTACAGATTGCAGATATTTTTAATTATACATGCAACAAGTCACAACAAAAGTTTAAGCTGTTGCAAGTAACTCCACAATTTATCCTTTTAACATTAAGCTGTCTATTTGCAAATTCATATTCAAATGCTAATATATTGCATCCGCTGTACTGTATGGTAATTATAGCCACACCCAAATCTCACCTGCACCTGAGTTTGGGAATTAGTCAGTTGATGGATTTAAGACCTTAAAACTGTTTTGAACTTAATTATTTGGTGGATAATAGTTATTAAGACAAATAATAAAAAGTCTTTCTATGAATTCTTTTTTGTTTGCGTGGCACGTTCCACTGCTCTGATTGGAAGAAAAGATTACCCAATTTGCGTTTTACTACTATGACTTTTTACCATGTACTATACTATAACATTGTTATGACTTTTTTATGACATTCTATAATGTGACTTTTTTACAAATTTTCTTCAAGGTACTATCCTATGACTTTTTTATGACTTTGACATAGTATACTATGACTTAATTCAACATGCTATCCTACTTATATAGACTTATTTAAGACTGAGAGGAATAGAGCTGAAACAAGTGGTTTCAATAACCACAGATAAAGTCCCTGCACACACATTTCTCTTATTAGAAGATAAGAATATAATATTGTGGCTTTCTTGGGTGACACGACTTCACATCTGAATGAACTGAATTTAAAGCTGCTGGTCAATTCAGTTCATCTTTCTCAAATTAAGTACTTTATTTTAAGATTCACAATTTTTAAAAGCTTTGTTATGTAATTTATTATTTAATCCAGTCCATATTTGAATTTATTAAAATTCATGTATTTGATTATTAATTATAATTCGTCCAGTTCAATTTGAAAACTGACAATAAATATTGTTGAGATAATATTCAATTGCACTTTCTATATTTGATTTGTCAGTTGTTGACTACATACAGACGTTGATACAACTGTTCGGCTACTTCAATACATATGGGACTAAATCATAGCGCAAGTTAGACATTATTGTGATGATCCGGACCTTTGCGTGAGGAAATTCTCTCTAAATGGACCTCGTGAATTTTAATTGAATACCCCTGGTCTAGAGGCTACACTTGAGCCCCTGAAGCCATTTCTCCATTTCTTCCATCTGTCTGACTTACTTATTAGCCCTTAGCATTGTCTCAGTCACACATAAAGAAAGTGACCTATGAGGACATATGACTCACTATGTTCAGGTGACGGACACAGAGGAGACATCTATAATAAAACACATTTTAAGTATCCTTCACAACCTTCCTTTACATCAGTCCTTCATCTCTGCAGCCATTCTTACAGTAATTTGTTTAAAGTACATCCATGCTCATCGCATATCAAAAAGGCTTGGTTTTGTTCATTTCAGGTCGATGCTATATAACTGATGAGTTTTAAGTTATGGGAGGAATAAATGATGAATCTAACACAATCAGGCTCTTTTTTTCCATCCTTAATTGCGTTGAATGTCATTGTGGCAATGCTTAGCCACTCATAGGTGGTTCTGCCCACGAAGAACTGCCTCGGGCCATTACCTCACTCTCATAGCTATTAAAAGTACTCAAAGTATGATACATGTCCCTACACTGGAGATTGTAGCCGAGGTGTCACAAATTACAGCGTCTCCAAGATGAATTAATCACAGCCACTGGTGACTTGCAACCATGGCGACTTGCTGTAAAGTGAACACCACACCATCATGACCTGGCAAGTGACCAATTCCATCTCCATTAATTTCATATGAAGAAGTGAGCACTTCACTTCACCGTGCATGCTGGGACACGGTAGCGTGAAGTGCACAGTAAGACCATGATGTGTGGGGCAGGTTTAAAAAAAAAAAAAAAAAAAAAGAAATAATTTCACTTTATGCAAATGTTCACCTTGCCAGCCATGCAAGAACCAATTACATTTGTCCAAAGAAGATTCTGCAATGCCTCTCCGAGTTTTCACCCACTTCCTCATGTTTAGGTCGTACCATGAGTCTGCTGAAGACACATTTGTTACAGCAGCGTCAGGCTTCTGTGAGACTAAGAAGTGGCAAGGTCAAAAAATGAAGAGATTACTTACAGCTGCAACAATTTATGTTTTTGTGCCAGTTGGCGCAAAACCGCTTCAAAACAATCTGATAAACTCAAAGCATGACAGTTTATTTTCTGATAAAGTTAAGACAAGTCAATTTTGTTTGTATAGTCAAAAATCACAAATTTGCCTGAAAAGGCTACATTCTTAGACCTTCAGTTCAGATAAAGAAAAACTCCCCAAAAAATTAGTTTATGATTCAATTGCTTACTAGAGCACCTAAAATTCATTTTGATTTCAAAGAGCACCAGATTAATGCATCTATCCTTAAAATGTACCATGCAAAAGACGTTTTTTTTTCCTATTTCAATATATATCGCAGAAAAAAAGGCAACATTGAAGTGCCCTGTTGGTTTAAATGTGAATCTGCAAAAACAATATTTTGCACCTGAAATCAATGAATTATCATGATGAATAATCATGATCTTAATGTTCAATTAGAACAATCGTGTTCACAGTTTTGACCATAATCATGCAGCCTGAAATTAAACCACCTAAAGAGGAACCTAAAACAATAAGCTAAATGAGGCTAAGAGGCAAAGTAGAGCAGAAAGCAGAGTTGAATAAAAACTGTCTCAGGATTTGTCGTTGCAGGCAACCCCTTCCGTGGTTTTGCAATAGTTCAATTGATAGGTTTAACATTTAGCTGGCTCCGTCAAGACACGATGGCAGTGAGGATGTGATGCCCGATTGGCCCTAATCATTCAAGATCATTACAAAGTATCACAGTATGGAGACCCATTGCTCATCCTCTCCTCTCATAACTCAGAGAAAACCACTGAGCTGCCCGAATCCTCCAACCTGAAAAAGTCTTTGATTAATCGGCGCCTTCAGCGCTTCTCTGAACCAGACCATTCGGTTCCTACACGGCTATAACTGGTGATTGGATTTTAAAAAGAAAACGAGCCGCATTTCAGAATGTTCCCCTTTGTAAGTTCACTTCTGTTTTTTAGGGTATGGCCTATTATAATGATGCATGCATCGCTGGTTTTAAATGGCAATGTATTCAGGAGACATGACCAGGGGATTATGATAATGAATAAAGATCTCTGCGCCTGTCTCAAAGGGCATTTGTGGGGAGGGAGGGAGGGAAGGGGAGGGGGGGGAGGGGGATCAGGGGAAATATTACACTCCAGATGCAATGGTGCTGCAAGAAATAGTGGTTGGATTGGATCAATACTTGAAGTCAATATTGGTCATTAATCAAAAAGGGAATCAAGTCATGATTGTCTCTCAGATGATGGATATGATGTAATTAGTTTGATTATTCAGTGCATCAATAGTGATCAATACTTGGTGACAAACTGCTTGTCATGAGGTTTGGCCTGAGAAGACTTTATTCTGCAGAGTGCTGGCAGTGACGTCAGCGCATGCTTTGACTTTGACAGCTGATAGAAAAAATCCCTTCGGAATGGCCTCATGATGCTTCAAATGTAAAGCCCAAAGGGCGCAGTGTAGCAGCAGTTTCATGCCCCATGGGATTCTGTGTTCATTTTTCTAATTAACCAAAATAAAATGCCATCCTCATTTGGTCATTCTTATTGGCTGACAAGTATCATAACATCTACAACAGCACACTGTAACGAAGCAGACACATGCAGTTGTAGTCCATAGTTGAATCATGGTTCAAAGTCAGTCTGCCTGTGAGTTTTATAGCACCGTAACTGGATAGAATAGTTAGTTTTAACACTTCAATGTGAATGTATTCATAACAGACAGGTTGAACAGTCAGCTGCTGTTTTACCTAGCATGAATGGATGGATATGTGTGGATACGATGGGGGATTCATCGCTGGCCGGAAGAAATCTACAATGTACTCATGGAAGTGTAACGCCTGCCCTCCGGTTCTCCATCGGGTAAACACGGTTACCTCTGTCGGCACTGTTAAACGTCTTTGCATTGTTCTTGCTGTTAGCATCATCTGCTGCGAGCCGCCATGGTCAGAGCCGTGTGGAGGCTCTGAATATCTAGCACCTTTTAATGACCTAGCATGTGAATGTTGTGCTGTTTTTCTGGTGACTTTGATGTGTGGCTAAAGAAATAAAATTTTATTTGAAATCGCAGATCATTACCAAAACGTCATCAATCCGTCCATCATTTTTCAAGCAAATCAGTCTTTACCTTTCTGACATATGTTCTGTAAGACCAACACAATTATGTTGTCAGAGGAGCCATTGCAGGGACAATTACACTCCCTGCACATATATGGAATTGTATATTGCCAGCTGCACTCGTAAATGGGGGAGGAGTTCAGAGGTGCACATACGTGTCTTCTGCTACACAAATCAGATTTGCATCCATGTATTATACATCTGCTCATTTTTGAATGCTTGCATTCGAAGACATTCCTCTGAGTGTGAGTGTGCATGTGCTCAGCGTACCTATATTTGAGCACCGCTCGGTCATGTTTGCCTCCTTGCCTTAAATAATTCATTAGATGTAGGCATCGCTGCTCTGCTTTGAAGAAACATCCTCTCCACTTCTGCAATGTGACAGTATTTACATGTATAACACGGCAACAGCGATCACAGCTTTGCTTTACATAATAGCATGCCACGCCGGAAGGAGACAAAATCTGTCTGTCTTAATGAGAGATGACAAACGATAACCTTTTTATTCCTTTATAGGAAACCGTAAAAAAATCAAATTTCTGCAGAATCCCCAGTGGGAGGGTCGGGGCTTGGAAAGTCACTGTGCTTCACTGATTTACTTTGAAGCAGTCGTAATGAAGAATCATGATACGTTGGAGACGTTTCAGATGGAGGGTGAAAGAGAAAACTGGCCTGAGAGTCATACTTTGGTGTTTATTTATTGTTTCTGAGCGATCCAGATCAATGAATGTGCAATGTGAAACACCAGCTGAGGTCACAAGGGTCACGATTATTGAAATAATAATCCACAGATTACACCTTTTGTCAGTCCAACTGTTGTTGTTGTTGTTGTCCAATCTCTCTGTCCCCCGGCTGAGTCTGTCTGAACAAGCAGATGGGTTTTGATTCTGATGAATAGAAAAGGTAATTGTTAGCTGGAGAGCAGAATTGATGTTGTAATGATAATCCATCCAGCGCCGTGTCATTTTTCACATGTTTATGAGCGTGAGTGGCCTGATATACAAACATCTGGTGCTGGGCCATTGTGGCTGGAAATGTGCAGTCTCAATGGAAATGTGTGGTAATATGCAACACATCCCAAACGGAAGTGTCTTAGATGAGGAGAAATGGTTTACACGCAGACCACCTGCTGGAAGGATTGGGAAGAATGTGATGGCGGACGAGAAGCACAAGGGTCAGACATCTGTTAGCCATCTAGGTGGCAGGCCTGGGCTCGGCGAAGCTTCTTGTAGTATTCAAATTTGTTTAGAAATTGAATTCAGAAATTTTGAATCAGCTCTTGTCAACTGCAATTGAATTTCACTGAAAAATCAACATCATCAAGAGGAACACTTATCGACAAATAATAATATATATAACAATTTATCTAAATAATCTGAAGTATATTCATCATCTAAGAATTGTTTCGGCCCATAATGATCTTTTACATTTTCCACATTGTTGTAAAAAAGCTAAAATGCTTTCTTGAAGTGGAAAAATAACAAATTGTGTGATAAATGGAAAAAGAAAAGTGAGCCAAGTGTTCACTCGAGGCCTGAAGTGAAATTTCACTTTCATTGCACATTAGTTGAAAAGCATCACACTCGTTTGTTTTCTTCTTTACAGTAGATGTCAACAATGCACACACTTTAGCACCCCCCCCCCCCCCCCATTTATTTTTTATTCCAGCGGTCCCCGCTCCTGCCTCGGCACTCAGACAGCTTTTTATTTTGGCTTGTGTGACCACTGGGGGATTGAGAGCGAGGGAGGATCACCTTTTATCCACTGTCTCTCTCCAAAACACCTTTCACTTTCTATTTTCTGGATGAGCAGACTGCACTGTTTTACCTCACAGGATGAGCACGTCCCCCTCCTGCCACCTCTCGCTGTAGGGACTGTCTCTTCCTCTGTCTTACCACACATGTAAGTACATCTTGATACTCTATGTATTAAGCTGTGTCTATGTACATGCACTCATGTGTTTCTTTGTTGTTATTGTTGATACGTGCATGTACAAAAGGTATATGAAAATATCGTGTGCACACTGCATGTTAATCCCTCACCCTCTCTTCTCTTCTGGTTCAGTTTGTTTTGTTATGGCACACAGATCTCTGCTTTTTTATTACTGTGCACAAATCTACTCCTGCTAATAAACTTTTACACAGTGGGTAAACAGACAATTTCCAATGCTCTATGGCTGTCCAAACAAGTTGAATTTTCCCTATTAAATTTCAATTCTTGGATTTCACACTCCAGTCTATTCTGCGCTTGGCTCTCCCTGCTGAAAAGGAAAGGAGCATTTTATCCGGATATTCATTTTTCAGTTGAATAACCAGTTGCCTGCGTGTTTGGACTACGCTATCGAAATAGCAATAATAGACACAATATCTCCCGCGAACACACAAGGCCCATAGCAGCGGGGCCATAAATACACAGATGTTTGCCTGCATTCATTCACACAGCAAAACATATTTCTATACCCAGACCTGTCTCTCCTTTTCTCCCATTCAAAATGAGTTACCATTTGCACAGTTGCTGGTTTTAGATTATACAGCATGTTTTCTGTAAAGTAAAAGCTTTCATATGAAGAATAGCTGGATGACACTGCGAGGAGCAGAAATGATCAGTTTTGTGTCCTACATGATACTGAGCTTGTATCGATGTCTGGGAATTTAACCTGCCTTCTGTTATGTCTGGAAACAGTCTGGGCTACGGTGCTGGTGCACATCATTCTCAGGAACATGAGTGCTGTGGTTTAAAGTCATGTAAAACGTACTGAATTTAATTATTCAATAAAGGAACAATTCCTCTAAGTGTCACGGCACAGGTAGTGCTTGTTTTAACAACTCCCAGATCGGATCTTGTCCTTCAACGAGCTGCTTAGAGAGGGTAAGAAGGGGTATCCAAGATGGCTTTGATTCTGCCCCCCGTCCTCCTCTCCGCCACTGCCTCCACCCTGTCTAGTTCCAACACGATCACCTGGCTGGCCTTACCAGCTTGTTGAGACCTCAGGAAGAACTGTCTGCTCTGTCCCTTCCTGAAGAGTGTGGTGCGACCAGTCCCATTTCTTTTATTGATTCAGACCTCAAGGTACTTGAATGAGTCCACCCTCTTCACCTCCTCTCTCTGGATGACAACAAGGACAGGGGGCTTTCTGGTAGTCCACCGCAACTCCTTGGTTTTGCTGATACTGAGTCTAAAGTGGCCATGTGTTAAGCTCTCTATCAGTCCTCTGTATTCCTTTGTAGAGTCACTGGAAATCCTTCACAACAATGCACGTCAATATGGCGATAACTTCCATTTCGTCAAAGAAATACCCTTAATACTTTATTCAATTCCGTCATAGTCTTCACTACATATATTATGAGTCTGGACAGACATGGACGTAAACTGCAACTTGACAGGTTGGTGGAAGCATACAACCGTGATCTGATCTGATATCTGCTAATTCTAGATGCTTTAAAATTACCCATGATTAATCAATCAATAGCTGCATGTTGATATTCTTTTAGTCAACTTTTTTGATTCAGCTGTCTTAACTAACTCAAAGCGTACATTTTCTGCATTATTTCTATCTTTCATTCTTTTATTTTTTAAATATGAAGCAGCTATTGACGAGACGGCTTTATATGTGATGCTGAATTTATGACTCATTACCCCCTGCGTTGAAATGATTTCCAGAAATCCAGTATCCAGCAGGGTCTGAATTTGTTGCGATGGGATGCCTTTCTCTGTTGCCATGGCCACTGTGGCCTCGGTCGATATCGTAGAATTTTGCATAAAAATATTCCCAGGGCGACAGTTATTAGGTTTCTCTCCTTCCCCCAAGCCGTTATTTCTCTCCCTCTATAGCTCTATCACCTGTTTCCCATCATCACAGATCATCCTGTCTGGCTTTGTCCTTACCTGCCATACAGCTGTACACCTGGGACCCTCTCCGGCACCCTCCATTCATCATCCTCTCACCTCACTTCATAATTTCCTCGCTGTCACACGGGTCTGTTGCACCTCTACTTTGATATCTGCTTCAGTATCGGAGTGGGTATTGTACTATGGATAGGTGCTGTTTTTTTTGTCCAATCTTTTATTTTGACTGGGTTTTCAGCTGGACTTCTTCAACAGCTATATTGGTTGTCTCAAGCCGGCTACTACATAATTAGATTTGTCTCAACTCAGGATGTTTGTTTAAGTTTTGAAATTCAATATGTATGAATCATACATCTGAACAGCATGGTGTTTCAGTGTCCAGTGGCTTTACAGACAAAAGTTTGTTGGTTTACTAGTTTGTGTAACCCCCCCCCCCCCCCGTGCTCCCCTGGTTTCCACCTGCCATCAGATGGAGAGGACTTTGACAAAGAGAGCGTCATGGAGTTTGGCATTAGTGTTGGTATACTGCTGTACTCCTGCAGTCTTTAGACAGAAGACAGAAAAGACACCCGCACTACCCTGACATCATTCAGATCTTCTTGGAAACTTGTAAATGTATTGTGTGATGTGAGCTTATGCAGATATTCTATGTCATAATTGTATCTGTTGATATCATTTGTGAAAGTCGAAATCACCTGCTGCAACTTAAAAATATTTTAATAATGTATTAATATGCCAGTCATACACTGGATTAATTGATTAAATCTACAACATTGTTTTGTCTGACCAACAGTCCCAAACTCAAACATATTCATTAAATGGAGAAAAATGGCAAATAATCACATTGGATGAGTGTGAACCAATGAATGTTTGGCAAGTGCTTGAGAATTAAATTATTAATTAATTAAAGTTATTTAATAGGTGTTTAAATGAGGCATTTTTACACAGATTCAGCGGACATGTTTTTGACAGCAATGGTCTACCAAAATTAGAAAGCAATGAACGTGTAGCAGACATCACTTTGCTAAACATTTGTTGATAATTGACCATCATGCATGCGCGCACACACACGCACACACACGCACACACACGCACACACACGCACACAGCTTTTATTAAAGGTTATGTAACCCATCACAACAGTACTAACAATATTCATGACTTTAGCGATAAAGTAGGTAACAAAATAAACATACATAAATGGTAGGTTCTTGTTTAAGGCTAGACTGCGGAACTTTTTGCTCCCCTGGCAGTGAGAGCAATTTAAAATTGTATTATCTGAATCTGTATTTAAATTACACAAACACTGTAGACGTGCTGATGACGTATACCTGCAGGTGAGCACCGTTGATGGCTTTCTTTTATGGACTTTAATGTTGTGCTCCCACAGACACCAGACACTACAACTCCGATACACTGAGAGCGTTCCCTGGCGGCAGTTGGCTTATTAATCAGCATTATGTGAACTTGTTTTCTATATGTAAAAGTCCCGCACTATAGCTTTATATATAAGTCACTATGGGGTCTAAAAAGTCACCAAGTGAAACTGCTTCCACTGCAAGTAACAGGAACAACTCGCATCCAGGCCCTGACTGTTAAGTAGTTTTTGAAAATGCTGACACTTATTTTCCTCTTCTGGATTTATTTTATTGTGGTTATTGTAAACTCTCAGTTGTAACTAACTTCTCTCTCTCTGCTTTGCCTAAATAGAAACCGTGCTCTTTTGAGCACACTCCATCTGTCAGCTTTCAGATTAAAGAAAAGAACAGTTAAAAAAACAAAGATGAATAGAAGGAACATAAGTAAACTGACTCTGGTTATCTATGATGAAGCCAGGAGGGTTGAGGATGAGTCAGGGTGGGGGTGGGGGGGGTAAACCTGGCATTCATCCTGCTGACATGAACCTTGGCAGGCTGTGACACACTGCAGAGACAGACCACAGTCTGGTCCTCTGGTCCAGCTGCATCTGGAGGATCGCCATATGAACAGCTGAGAGGGAGAGACGAGAGGCATTTTGAAAAATCCCATAACAAACTAAAACAATCCTTAAATGATAAGGCTGGGGATGGTCTATATTGTTTTTTCTCACATCCCCACTGTTGTCTAAAAACCTATTAAAACACATCAGTCAGTCACACTGCTGCACTGGGTGACATGGTCCTTCATTATTATAAACAAGGGCACTGTAGTTTATTCTGACTCAATTCCACATACGTCACCCTGCTGCTGGAAATACTCACTAGAGCACCAAATATGTATTAATCCACTGCTGAAAATAGTCCCCAACAAATACACCGCTTGCTCCTGCTTGAGCTAAAATTGCTAGAAATGACAGCGCTTTTCTCTGAAACTACCGCTGGTCAAACTGCTATAATCATATTTCTTTTGGTAGCCCTCCAATCAGGTCATGCCAATGGAGTGTCCCTTAAACCAACTGCAACTAAACTGAATATAAAGAATAAAGAGGTGTGCATGGGTTGTAGCAATATGACGGTACGCTCGCAATCGTCCTCGGCGACCTGCTTTATGTTCCAAGTGCCGTTTGTAAACTGCTTCAGGATCGGATTCACTTTACATTGTGGAACACAAAGAACTTCACTTATCTGTACGTTTTGGTTCTTTAGACTTTAAATGAACCTGCCTGATCCTCTCTGGCTGCTAAATCTGTGTAATCTCTTAAATCACTCCTTAAACCCTACTGGTAGAGAAGAACAGTATGCTAATAATCTTATATTAATTGTCCACGACTCTCTTTTTTATCTTTTGCTTTGATGTTTTTAGCTTTTCTTTCATGTTCTTTTCTTGCTTATTGCTCTCACTGTTGATTTTTATCCTTATGGTTTTCTTTCAAGTACTCTATCATATTTAGAATTGTGACACAAATCTGCCAAAATACAACTTATGAGCAGTAACCTAGTCTATCTTCGACTCCTGAAAACGTCAGATAACTTTTCCTTTTTTCAAAAGGAGATATTGTGAGCTAGAACGCCTGCAGGTACAAAAAAAAGAATCATGTTTATGTTCAAAAATGACTTTAATTGAAATGTATCTGTTCATTTTGGTGAGCAGATGATTACGTCTGTAAAGTCACTTTTATGCAGGTAATTTACCCTTTGCTTAGTCCCGCCCCATAAACGCAGACTGGCCAATCATAGTGTAGCATCTGCCAGTTTATGGGGGTTTAGCGAAGAGTCAAGTGCGAAAAAATATGAAGCTGAAATAAGTGTCCAGTGTTTCCCCTACCATTACTTTAGGGGGGCGCCCTCCGCCCCCCCTTGAAGGTTGAGTTAATTTTGTTTAATTTTATTTTCTATATAGCGCCAGATCACAACAGAAGTCATTTAAGGTTATGTAACCGAGTGTCCTGGGTTCATGTATGAGGGGCACTTATAAGTCAGGAATAAGCGGAGTCGGGAGACCAGACATCTCGTTCAGTCCACGGCTTCTCTCTTTTATTTTTGTTTCACCCGCGGGAGTTGTTTTTCCTCTACTGCAACCCTGAAGGGACATATCATCTTCAATACAGAATGATAAACATGAGACAGTCTGTTACATATGTCCTCCCCTCAATTAGAAACGTCCCCGTTTCGTAACCAGCAAACACATAAAATTACACAAAATCCCATATCAACAAGAGAAAACAACAAATGACCATAGCTAACAGGAGTAAATCAAACTATAAATGGCACCCGAAATAGCAAGGCGAACAACCCACCAACAGTCTAAACAGAACATAGTCTTGGAAGTGCGATGGGGGGCGCACCACACGACCCCCGCGGGACTGTACATGGTCAGGCTTTGCCACACCCCCTCCAAGGCCAGTGTCCAACTGTCCTAGCACACGTCCTGGCACATACTCCGGCAGGACTCCAGAGCCCTGAGATTTCTCACCTCTGTTAGGAATGAGAACATCAGCTGGAACACGTGCCTCGCATCCATGCATGAGGAAGAAAGGGGTCAAATGAGTGCTGGCCTGTCTGGATGTGTTGTAGGCAAATGCCACCTGCTTCACATAATCATCCCATTCACCTCCATGCGAGAGCAGCATCTTCGCCAGCTGATCAATCAGAGTCCGGTTATGACGCTCCACCATACCGTCTGATTTGGGGTTGTAGGCGGTAGTGCGTGTCTTTTTGATACTTAACAACTTGCAGAGGCTCTCAATCACCTCTGCCTCAAATTGTCGGCCTTGGTCGCTGTGCAGGACTTCAGGGACCCCATGCACTAGCACATAGTCATCAAACAGGCAGCGAGCCACTGTGTGAGCAGTCTGATTGGGCGGCGCATACAGGTTAACAAATTTGGTGAAATAGTCATCCACCACTAATATATATCTGTTCCCCCGTGAAGTTACAGGCAGCTCGAGGATATCTGCAGCCACCCGCTGTAGAGGGCGACTAACCTGGGACCCTCCCATGGGAGCCCTCTGCCTGGGAACTGGGGCCCTGCGGGTTTGGCAGGCTCTGCACTGCTCACACCATTGTCTAATGTCTCTCAACATGAAGGGCCAATAGTAGGTCTGTCTGGCCTTCTCCCAAACTCGCTCTGCGGAAGGAAAAGTGTGCAGCAGCTGGGCCACCATGCAGTTGCTGAAGAAGCTCTGGCACCAGAGATGAGGGGATCACCACCTGAACGTGCCTCTCCCCTGCCGGAGAGAGTATAGTCCTGCACAACAAACCATCAATGACTGACAGATGGTTGAATTCAGTCCATAGTTTCCTGAGGCAGAGTGAGGACCCCTCAGGTGTCTGCGAGGTGGTCTCACTGCGTTTCACTCCAACCAACTCAACACCGCCCCAATTTCCGGGTCCTCGCGTTGCAACCGCTGCAGCTCAGAGTCACTGTGGCAGAGAGAATCTGCCGGCCGCCATTCCATGAGCATCTCCTCATCCCCTTGCAGCTCCGATTCGACCACCGATCCTGCGGCACACACATCCGACAGCGAACCCACCTGGTCTCTGGTGTCCGGAGACGCAGGCCGGCGAGACAAGGCATCCGCATTTTTGTGGCGTGAACCATCTTTGTGAATAATGGTCCAGTTGAATGGGTCGAGCTCCAAAACCGACCGGCTCCTTCGTCCTGTAGGATCGTTGTCAATGGCCATTTTTCTGAGCCCCAGCAGCGGGCGATGATCCGAGATGATGGTGAATGCAGAGAGGCCCACATAGTGTTTAAATTCATGCACGGCCCATACTACGGCCCAGAGCTCCCTGTCGAAAGTAGAACATCTACGTTATTTATCTTCTTTACACGACGAGATGTCATTTCTGCCTCTACATGGTCGCGCGTTTACAATTCTCCTCTGCGCTCTGTATCGCACACGCTCACAGGTGAGCACACTCCCACCAGCGGACAAAGATCGCGTGTCGGAAAATATGTTGCGTCAACCAGCTGAAAAGCAGACAACAATATCTGGGTTTTTTAAATGCTCCCATGTGGTTTAGATGGCAACACTTGCTCTCCTGCGAGTAGCAGCGAGCTACTCCGGGTCCAAGTACAGAAAAGAGCCTAAGTAATGTACGCCCTGCCCCCCCCCACAAGCAGCTGAAGTCCAGTCACCACCGGATGACAGGTTTTGACCCAGCTTGGCTGTCAGAGGGGAAATACTCCCCCTGACTGTACAAGACTGATCTTGGTAAGTAAGTAAATAAATACATTACATACATGCATAAATAAATATCAAGAGGCTCTGGAAATGTTCTTCCAGAAGCCCAGAAAGATACACCGCAGTGACAAAATTGTGGATAATTGTCATAAAAAGAAATGTTCTGATGTTTAGTTCAATGTACAGTTCAAATAATTGTTCAGTTGTTATATTGACTGCGGCCATTAAAAGAAACTCATAAACACCATGATTCCTTAAATGTTTGTGTAAACACTGGTGTCTATAAAGCAGCCCAGTGTTTGAGGAAGTGGTGCACAAAGAGCTACATCGTCTAAAGAGACAAAACTGCCATAAAGTCTGGTTGTGGGTCAGTGACCTATTTTAAAAAGGTAGGACAGCATCTGTCACTCAAATACACTATTATTAGTGCTTAGCAGGTCACTTCCTGTTTCCTCCCAAGCTGCCCTGATCACAGGACAGACAAATGAACCGTCTGTTTACTAAAATATTGTGTAGGTCACCCAATTTCTCGTGTATATACTTACACACATCATGTTACTTCCTAAGCTCCGGTGTAGTCGACAATCGATCCCGGATAGATTGTGCTCCCTTTGATTTAGTGAAAGCTACAACATTGCTTTTTGATGAAAATAACATCTAAGGTCAAAAAACGTGTATTAGAAATAACAATTATTGATTAATCTGCCTATTTTCGCAGGCAATTTTTTTCTATTCGATATCAGAAAATGATTTACTAGGGCCAAAAGCAACACATTCAAAATGCTTGTTTTGTCCCACTAACTAAGTTTAAAAGCTAAAGGTAATGAGTTTTCACATAATGCAAAGAAAGGCAACAAATCCTCACATCTGATGAGTTGGAACCAGTTAAAAATGACTAAAACGATCAGTTGAAATCCTTTTTTAAGGATAGGTATGTTGCTAATGAACCGTTTTATCAGACGATGATGTACATTTTTGTGCCATTTAATGCAAACGGTAAAAAAAGAAATGGCAGCTTGTCTATAAAATGACTATATGATCGAATACTCCACAAACTGCAGTAATATGGTTATTTTGAGGTGACTTTTTCTATCTTGTTTAGTCCTTGTGGAAAACATTCTATACAGCAGCTACCATGGTCCATTGACACCATGTGTTTAATGCAAACTGACAGCAAGCAAAGTGTTGACACTTCCTTCTTCATTGACTGGTTAAAAAAAACATAATATTGGGCATACACAGAGAGATTGTCTTAACTGCTGATTTGTGAAGCATTATTTTTTTTTACCCAAGCATACATTCCTCATTAATATTGCATTTTAATGGTCATTATCCAAAAAACAATTAGCAAGTGGGGGAACCTTGGTGTTTTTTTTAATGAAACTATAATTATACCGTAAGTAAAACAAGCAGCATTACTAATAGCACACACAAGGTAGAGCGGTTGAATACGGGAGTATGTGCAAAACACAATTGAATACAATAATCCTCTTCCATGTGTGTTTATGATGTGTCAAGGTCTTAGAATCGCTCCATTTAATTACCGTATTTTTCGGACTATAAGGCGCACCGGATTATAAGGCGCACTGTGAATTAATGTGTCTATGTTCACACATAAACCGCACCGGATTATAAGGCGCATTAAGCAAAACAACACAGTCCGGTAAATCAAACTTTATTCAACTCAGTTGTAACAACAAATACCGGTACAGAAAAATACACTCACTTATCGATTCATTCCTCTTCCACAAATCCATCGAATTCTTCATCTTCAGTGTCTGAGTGAAACAGCTGTGCGATTTCGGCATCAAGAATGCCCGAATCCCTCTCGTCATTTTCCGAATCAGTCTTGTTGCCGTTATCGGTACATGGCTGTTCAGTGATGATTCCAGCTTTCGTGAAAGCTCGGACGACAGTTGCGACCGATGGTTACTTGTTGTGCTTATTGATCGATTTTGACTTTTAGTTTAGACATTACATTCCTGTTACGGGGCCGATCAGGTAGTGACACAGCGTACCGTAATGCTCCGAATATCCATTGAGCGGAGCGGCTTCGTTGCTTACCAAAGTCGTACTTACATATTTCGACAGATTTTTGAGCGCATTGTACCACATAAAATCGATCAATAAGCACAACAAGTAACCATACATAAGGCGCGCTGGATTATAAGGCGCACTGTCAATTTTTGAGAAAATGTAAGGATTTTAAGTGCGCCTTGTAGTCCGAAAAATACGGTATTCAAGAATTCATCTAAATATTTGTAGCAGAAGATGGAGCGCCATTAACAAGAGTCAATCAGGACAATGTGATGGCTTTAACCAAGCCTGGTTTTGATGATCAGAGAAAGACGGCAGTACCTTTTTGTAATGAAATGAAGTGAAGTCTGATGGACACATAAAAAGGACTCTAATTCAACACCTAAATAAACGTGAGAATGAACAGGTTGGTTTCAGCACAGTACCTGCATCAGGATGCATTTACATGACTGAGAGCCAAATACGTGAGTGAGGCTCTCGGCAAGGATGTGGTTGCAACGTTGACAGACAAAAACAAATAGTTGCTGAGTTTATGAGATGTTGGTGTTGTGAGGCAAACACAAAACGTGTGCTTCTCTCCTCCTGCAGGACATGGTAGTACAATGTATAATACTTTATGTATAGCTCTTTTTCTAGCTTTGTTTAAACTACATTACATTTTGTTGAGCAATGGCCTAATATTTGAACAAAAAAAAAAAAAAAAAATGCAATCACCTGCCTGTAATTTCTTGCAAAGCATCTTTCCCCTCTGACCAAAGAGTTAGGACTCGACTCTCACTTGTTCCTTGAAGACTGGAGACTTTCCTTGGATTCACAGTTGCTTGTAGACCTGTTCCCTACTGGTTTCCTACTTCTAAACAGCCTCACAGCAGTACCCTGCAGCCTCACTGAGCCTTTGAGAGAAAGTGTTACTTCTTTACATCCCCTTTACTTCTTTCTATTCCAGTCACAGAATATAGCAGCGCTTGACCCTCTCCAGCTACAAAGTTTCTTTGAGCGTCCCTGCTTTGGCCTACTTTGAAGCACAATATGCTGTGCATTCGAGTGGACGGACTGTGTGTTCTGAATCTTCTCTTTCTAAGTTTTCAAGTGGCAGCTTACACCAGAAAGCCATATTCAAGCACATACGGGATGCAGAAACACAGACATGCATTCACATAAAAAGGATTTTTCTAAGCTATTCACACTTGATGCAACAGTGTTTCTCGGTAGACACGCCGGGTCATCAATACTGCAGAGAGTGAGGGAAAAAGACCACGCTTTCATCATTATGACAGAAGATATCTATCTGCAGGGACCAAAACAATGATTCTCCATTCATCATGATTAGATAGCCAGGGAGAAAAGCATGTAATATTCACAATGGAGTCAATTGAACCTTAATAATGGGACAGTGAATAGGGCCAGAGGAGATGGACTGCATCTAGTTAGATTAGAGGAACCACACTGATTCTTATGAGCAAAATCAAAGCGATCAGATGCTCTGTGGGCAAAATCTGATTGTTAAATTGTTATTTTACAAGAACTGATATGACTCAAAGTAACGATTGATAAACAGCTTAGTCATTAATTGCAATGTTATTTGAGTTAATATAATATAACATGTCAGTGTAGCAATGTTTTTGAGGCAATAGGAAAGATTGTTGAACTGACTCCAATAAATGCGGTTGAGTTTAGTGACGTTCTGACCGCGTATAATGTTGTGTACAGTTGTCTATTTATTTACTTTTGTAATTAAGTGTTTATTGATCCCCGATCCCCTCCAACCTGTCACCCCTTATACAGTTGTGTATTATGTATTTAGTTGTGTATTTTGTAAATTTGTCTATAATAGTAGTGGGCTTTGGTAGAATAATAAGAAAATGAGGAAGGAATGCTCAAAGAGAATATACAAGACTATGCAAACAAAGGGAAGGATTAGCACAATGGAGAAGAGAAGGAGAGCAAAAAGACAATACAATTGAGAGAGACTCGTACAAAAGGATGGGCAGAGAAGATCAAGAGCCAAAAGACAATGCAAGATAAAAAGAATAAAAAGGCATAACGGACACATGAAAGGGAAACGGCAGCGAGCCAGAAGAGATACGCCGAAACGCACGAGCATTCGTCCCGTGGAAATGTTGCTGTGCTTGCGCTGGTTTTGCTGAGGGCTAAGCCAACATGCCCAGCAGTGATGAATTTGTCCTGTCAGGATAAGCCAAACAAACAGAGATATGTATAGTGTGTGACAACCCTCCTCCAGGCGCTGCACTGAACAATGACATTTCCCTACTCGCTGCGTAACAATGGCTCCAGAGATCCTGGCAGGACACATATGCTGTAGGTACACAGCTGTTTATTTCTTTGTGTGTGGATGTGCATTGTGTCGGCATGTCTCAGTGATTTAGTAGAGGCTCTGGGAAAAATGCCACATACTGCTTTCTGGAAAATAACAATGTTTATCAAAGCTGCAAAATGCAAGTGACTTTTGACCGCGAGAGGGCAGGAAGTAGACTCCAAAATAAAAGCACAGCACTAAGCATATACGATCAGCATATCAAGGAGTTATGGCTAATGTGTTTAGCTGTGGCTGAGGCTGCATTCAGACCAACAGTAGTACTACAGCAAAACAACTTGTGTGTTGCTAAAGTACATGGTACCAGGGAGAGGTTGCTTATGTAAAATGGGCGGAAGGACTTTACAACAGAGGGTTAATTTATATTATGGTATGAAAATCGTTTTAGAATTCAACAGTTTGTACATAAACTGATTGGGAATGTCTGGTTTTGGCTAGTATTGTGGATTAAATTACTGACAAAACCTTTGGTCAAAACACTTTGACCCTGGTGGCCAAAGGTTTAAAGGCAACGACCACAAACCCTGATTGAGTCCAGCCCAGAACTTTTGTCATGTAATGTTCCTAGTCTCTTTCTCCCTTCATATTCTTCTGCCATCTCCATACAGTTGACTTAAATAATTATTGCATAAAATGTTCCAGAGGGATTTATACCAGCAAAATCACCTAACGGTAAAATAATTTAACATATATTTGTATGGAATAAATTGTGATATTGCCCATTCATACTGTACAACTTTTGACATTTTTCATTGCTCTGCTTTCTTTAGTGCAGTATTCCTTGGAATTATGTTAGTTCATTTATATTGGACAATTGTGCTATATTCAGTGCCAACACAGGATGTAGTCTATTTATGCTCTCAGAGTGCAGCAGGAGCCTGAGTGTCTCAGACAAAATGCAAATTGTAAATTGCAAAAGTCCTCAAATACATTCAGCTCTACCGAAGCTTTTAAGGCTATGGTAATGATCTACAGCCACACGGCTGTTCAAGGCTTACGGTTTGTTATTATTGTCATTCTTTGTGTATGACTAATTTAACAGTGGACCTTCATTATAGAACCATATGGGACTCGTATATACTGGGAGGTGTCCAGATGTTTACACTATACAGCTGGGGGTGGATTTGAGATCCACGTATTGTACATGGAGAATACACTGTCTTCTGCTCACATAAATACAGAAGGCAGAAACCACAATCCTGTACTATGGGGTGCATGTAATAAGGATCTTTATCTGGTGCGATGAAACAATTTACACCAAATTGCCTCCAACATTTTTGACAAGAGAGAGGAGGAAGGGGAGGAGGAAGACAAACGTTTTGGCCCGAGGCTTTGCTCAGTGTGTCATCATGTTGTCTTGCCCGGCTCAGACGCTTTAGAGACAGCAGGTTGTAACTGAAGCAATTAGCAACCAGGTGGTTTTGGCAACAGTAGACTGACATAGTATGGTAACATCACAGTGGTACAGGAATTTACAACAGTCAAATGAATTAATGCCCATTTTCGGTTCTCTGAGCACCAATTATCACACATCATTAAGTAATATTAACATTGTTTTAATACCCTGCTGATTTCTAATTTCATGATGATCCTCCTTCGATTGAATATTCAACAGTATGAGGGCTGGAAGAAACAATTATTTTCATAAAAAAGGAAAACTGTCTGTTGTTTTGATTAATTAATTGTTGTAAAAAGTGAAAATGGATGTCTTCAAATGTCTTGTTTGGTCCCATCAACAGTCCAAAACACAACATATTCAATTTTCAATGATATAAAACATTTAAGAGGGCAAAACATGCAAATATGTGACACTTTGGTTAAACAGTTAAGATGATTAAACTATACAATCTTTTGCCATATTTTCTTCCCTTGATGACTGACTTATTAGTCAATTGATTGTTTTAGATTAATGATATATTTAAAAAGACAATTTCAGAACCTGATTTTTTTCAGTTTTGGCTGTTTCATTATATTTTGTATAATGGAACTTGTATTGAGTTTTACAGTACTAAGGCCTTTGTTGGATGTTGAGCTTTTGAATTAATTTGTATGCATTGCCTTGTGAGATATTCCTCTATATGTCGAATTGCACGTGATGGAAAATGTCTGACTGCTTTAAGGAATTCTGTCAATCAGCATGAGGTCCTTGTTACAATTTAAAATTGAATAGAAAAGTCTTTCTGCAAGACTTGAAAGCTGCGTCTGCATCCATCCAGCTTTATCTGTCTTTCATGCTGTCCTCAGGAACAATTGCCTATATTGCCTGAATAGCTCGGATCAAGTAATGCAGCAAACAGCAGCCTTTGATTGTCACCGCACTGATTTGTTATTGAGTAAGGACACTTTTGAACACAGTTGTGTGCAGCTCTCCGAAAATGAATACTGGGGTATTGTGTTCCACGGAATGGGCTTTACTTTCATACATCATCCACTGTCCTCTTAAAGAGGCTGTCAGATTGTCCCAGCACCCTCTCAGTGCAGAACTCTGGCAGAAGAATTTTAAAGAGCACTTCAGCAAAATCAGAAGGTGCAGAAGAAAATGAAAACTGAAAATCAAATGTCAGGGCTTCCTCGCTAAGATAGATGGCCTGTTGCACGATGCACAGTATCTGTGTTAAACTCCACGGGGTTGAACAAAATGTGCTGTAACAGCTGAACCAGCTCAATCCGTTTATCATGGTTGGCGCCCACCAGACCTCGAGCTGGAGCTCACCTCACGTAAGTGTCCTTGACGGACTTCTGTCGCGTAGTTCATCCGACAGCAGAGACAGATGAGATTCACAACGAAACACTGTCTCGTCATCTTTAATATTTGATTGTTGGACATTACAAGATTCAAGTCGTATAAAATAACCATGTGCAAGAACAACCAAAGGGACTGATTTAGCATAAAAGTGTAGAAGTAAAGTACAAGCATTAGGTCTGGGATGCTATAGACATCCACACAGAGGACAGAAGGGCAGACTGACGCCAACAGATGAAAACAAACAATCCCACCCTATGGTGCCGAGGGCCGGTAGGAGAAGCCTGGTCGGGGATCCTGGTCGGGGATCCTGGAGAAATGTCAAGCTAAGCATACATCAATGGAGGCAAGGCGGGGCTGTCAGGGAGCATTAATGCAACACGCTTGATGTTTTAGTAATGAGGACATGCTGTACACAGTGGCAAAGATGCAGGGACGCAAACAAGTGCCAGCGAGGCATGGACGATCAACCGGAGAATCAGACTAACAGAGGGAATCAGAAATGGAGGCATGAGACAAACAGACAGCATGACTGGAGGAAAAGCAAACAAACGGCAAGTCAAACAGTCGCAGACAGTCATACAGAGAGTCTCTGCTCAGGAGAATATGTGATATTTATAAGATGCTAAGTATTATGTGTGTATCATTGATATTTAGCCTCTTTCAGATGGAAACGTTTTGGCAATTTTAAATGTCAGTATCATTTCTGAAAAGTCTTGAGGGGGTTCTTCCTGTAAAAATTGGTTTGACAAATTGTCCACATGGGACTCATGAATTCTTCTGCAGGGGGTTCCCAAAGAGGCGGTGGCTGCCTGACAGCTGAACATATTTAACTTGAGTCTGGTCACATTGATTTCTGCTGTGGTTTTCAAATCAAGAAGTTGGGGTGCAGGTCATTTGCATCAACCACCACAGATTCCAAAAAGTTGGCAGCAAAAATGCTCTGTTCAAAGGGAACTGTGAAGGAAAGAAGTGAACAACGGCTCTTCGCTTCACCGCAAGATTACCCATCAGTCATTGCATCTCGCTGGAGTGCTAGCATAGTTTTCGGCTAGCATAGCATAAGGCTACAACATGACCGGCTCCTTTTTGTAGATATAAATGGTTCTTTCTAAGCCTAAGATAACACATCGATTCTTAGTTTCATATCATTTTACACCAATGAAAACATAGTTATGAATATTATATTCTGTTTCTGCCAAAAAAATCCCCCTAAATCCTACACACTCTCCCGTTACTGTTTAAATTATATTTCTTTGCAATATCTTATCAGTGTTGCAGTAGCATATTTTCTATTTTTGCTGCACACCGCTGCAGGGCTTCTGTTGGTTTAACATTTATTTCACCGTGCAGTCTTTTCTGAAGTAAGATTTGCAACAAAAAATAAAAGCGTTCTGACACCTTCTTCTGGGCCGTGCCGTATTTGCAAAAAAACCCCCAATTGTGTTGACAAAATGTAGTCTGGCCAAGTGAAAACTCTTTCTATTCATTAAATGTGTTCACTCTCCCAGTCAGCAGCAGCACAGGCAGCAGCAGTCATCGGAGTGTCAGCTCATCCTGTTATCTCCACATCAAATTTCACTTCAGCTCCACTTGACTCATCTCAGATCTGTTTGTCCTCCTCACAGCTGCTTCTAAAAACTTCATTAAACTCGTCCACAGTTAGACTTTGTGGCGCTTGTTCTCGCTCTCCGTCTCTCTGACTTTTGCTGCACTTCATTTATTAAGACGCACAAAAGAGATCAAACGGTAAAACAAGTTATGCAAATTTGATCAGATTTCAGGGGGAAATTAAGAGCCGCACTAAGAAAGGAAATTAAACGAGCAGAAAGGATGATAAAGATGATTATTCAACATTTTGGATAAAAGCTTACAGTTTCAAAAGGGTATGTGATGTTAAGGGTTGTGAAGAACTGCATCGTGTAAAAGCTGCCCAGTCGCCAGGAAAAATGTTGGCATTGTACAATTCTTCCCATACATGTTGATGTTTCGGAACCATATTGATAAGATTGTTTCATATCAGCCTCGCATCGCCTTCTCAGAAACACAATGCCACATAGTCAACATTGGGAAACGATTGGTTAGGTTTAGGCAACAAAACTACTTAGGTAACGTTAGAAAAAGTCACGGCTTGTGTTGAAATAACATAACAATGTAACGTAACAACGTAAATATCTTGCATAACAGGCATAACAATGTTGAGTAACAAGTGTAAAGTCAACATTTAGGACACACACAGTGGCCTCCTGGGTTAAAGTCCTGTGCTTGTTTGACAGACAATCCTCAGTGGACTTATACCACGTACATTTCAATAACGATCTAACCGAATGCAAAAACATCCACATTCAACTTATAAGTGTTTGCAGAACTCCATAAATTTCCCTCATGGCTCACAAACTGTTCCTTACCGTGACTTCTACTCTTACCTGGTTTAAGGCGCTGCTTCTCCCGACAGAATTTCAGCCTGCATGCAATTTTGCCTGACATTGTTGAACAAGTGCAGCTTATATTAATAGCGACACCAACAAGTTAGCAGACTGTGGGGTGTTTGAATGCTGTCTCTCTGCTCTCTGTGTGTGCAAAGCCCCGACCTCGTGGAGAGGAGAGAGACTAGTGCGACAGCAAAATGCAGTAAAGACCTGAAATTAAACAAGTGTGCATAAAGGCAAATGCAATATTTTGTGCCTTTTGTTTCAGGTGGGCATTGGGTCCAATCTGTGATCATAGACAGAATCCAATGAACAGTTGATTAGGGAGATAAAAACCTGCCGTACAGTCGATGTTTGTAACAGCAAATCTGAAAGTTATACCAGTTTGCCACAGAGGTTGTGTTATAATAACCTTTATAGACATAAAAATGTTCTTTGCATGTAGTAGTCTAAGCATGTAGTCTGGTGTTACACAAAATGATCAGAATTTATTTTTATACAAATCCATTTGTAATACAAAAAGATGTGATCTATTTACACAAGCTGCTGAACTTTGGCTTAATAAAACCAGTTTCCATATTTCCTGATGTTCGGGAATATCAGAGCGTGGAATGAGTTTTATGATCGATACTGTTAACCTGATCTTGGCTCTGTATAGATGAGACTTTTTAAATATTTTCACTCTTTATATTTTGACTCTTCCCACTTTGTTTTGTAACTGCTGCACAGTAATTTCCCTAGGGATGAATAAAGTTGTATTTTATCTGATCTTAAACTGGACCAACTGCTCTGTTTTCATTGCAACGCTTTCACCAGTTCAAGCAAATACAGTTTGTTGCGTCTATATGGATTTGACATTCAACTTGCATCCAAAAAATACACATTTCTTTCTGAACTAGTTGTTCTCCCAAGCTACATGGCAAACTCTCCCGACAGTAAGCACAATTCAAATGAGCAGTTTTTATGATGGATTGTGGCTGCACCAAGAAATCCAACTGTTTATGCAAAGCATATGCAAATAATGCAACCTACTGTATTAGCATAGGAGAAGACTGGAAAGAATGCATAGCAACGGTCATAATGTTTTTGAAACCAGCTGTGGCAGATCTGTGCATCAAGGAAGAGACCACAATCGGCTCATACCACTACTGTAGTGAACGCTTTTCCTTATTGACGATAGAAAGCACCTCCAGCATGACTCTCACTTCCTGTTCTGATTTGTGTTCATAATTCATCTTAAGTCTAACTGGCAAGAACAAAGGCTTTCTCTCAAGTGAGTCTCATATCTGCACGCCAGCATCATTTCTAACAGAGGACAAAGTTTGGAATCCTCTTCTGCAGCTCAATTAAATAAACATTGAATGTTACACTCTCACCAGTTGCAGCTGACAGTGTAACTGTGTCACGTTCAAAGGGCAGAGGAACTTTCAAACTGCAGCCACTAAAATCTGTGCGCGAAAGTGACAAGACGGAGCTGACAAAGCAGTTTTCTGTTTAGAGGTGCAGTGTTGGGTTTCGGAATGCGTACCAAATAAGCCAAAGGAGGTGTGTGTGTGTGTGTGTGTGTGTGTGTGTGTGTGTGTGTGTGTGTGTGTGTGTGTGTGTGTGTGTGTGTGTGTGTGTGTGTGTGTGTGTGTGTGTGTGTGTGTGTGTGTGAAGTTTTAAAAGTGTACTTTGTTGGTGCTCTACTTGAGGAGGCTCTACATCATGTGGTGGTCCCACTTTGACTGAAAGTGTTTCATTACTCTGGAAAAGTGGGCTGACAGTAACTCAAACAGCAAATCCAAACATCTTTTATTTTAAACAAAGCGGTCAACTAGCTTACAACAGACCTCTGGGACTGCTCAGCCTAAATCCTGACTGTACTTTTCTTCATAAAATCATAGAATGTCAGTATTATAGAGTATAACTCTTAACTTTGAAGCTCTGTTTAGCTAAAGTAGTTATTTCCATGTGAAGTTATTCATACATTTCTCATTACAAAGGCTGTCCTCTTTTGCTTGTGTATGTATTCTATTTGGGTAGGATGGATTGGGAGTGTGAATGTTTAGCAGCTCACTTTCCATGTGAGGAAAAAAAAGCTTAAAAATAGTTAAACATACAAATGACCCATGTACTGTTCACAAGTTACACTCTCTGAATCGGTTACAGCTCTCAACCGTGCTTTTAAATCTGAAAATCCCTTTTTGTTTTTTTAATGCCAATTCAAACTGTAATCTTAAGCACTGAGATGTGGTGCTAAGAGATGGAGCCAAGTGGATGAGCAGTGCATTGAGACCACTTCACCTTACATATACGGTAGGAGGGTAGCTGGTAAGTGAGTAAATGGAGATGCTGCAGAGGGCATATATATTTATAAATATGTACATTTTGTTTGTTTTTTAATAGCTTAACACCAACAAAGAAAGATTGAAGCAGGATATATGTGAGATAAAAATAAAGGGGGGGGGGGGTCTGATACAATCTTACACCGTTGTAATCAAATTCTACAAATGGTAAAATACTAATGTGCTTGATATTATTGCAGCCTAATCGTTAAACAATTTCAATATCAGCGTTATGAATGAAGGTTCAAACTATTCGGTAAAACCCTAGCATAACATTCTACTTCCCTTTTGTTTCATAGCACCAGGGTTACAGCTGTAAGAACTAAGCCAAACATATTGTCATACACCTCATAAGAATACATAGTAGAAAGACATTAATGTAACAGAATACACACATTTGTCAGATGTTGTGCTCTAGATGAGGCAGTGATATTCATTTACTCATGCCAGCTGTCCTGCACTTAATATTGTCATCCGTTAACAGTGTGCTCACCCTCTGGGATTTGCAGTGAGGCTGTGACTGTAAGCAAAAACAGGACACGTAACAAGAGGGACAAGAAGCACAGGGAAGTCAATCGGATGACTTGAAGTTGTTGTTTGATGTTTAGTTAAAGATGTGTACCATGCTTGTGGGATCTGTCCCAAAAAAGCAGGTTTACGTCAGGTGATCTGGATGACTTTGTAGAGAGAAACCCAGAGCACCCTCAGCACCAGGGCCCCATATTGTAAAGATTGACGGGTGTAAATAATACAACGAATGATGGCTCCGTTCCATTTAGCTGCTTCAGTTACTGGGTCCTGGTGTTGTGTATGCTGGCCCACTGTCATGCCTTTACCTAGTACGACGAGTCAAAATGTCTGCTGCAAAAAGAAGACGCCATAGGTTGTTTCAGTGAGTGTCTCAAAACAACATACGTTTAAGCCTAGTAACCCTCAACAAGTTAGTCCAAAAACCTAACCTAACCAAACCTTAACCAAGTGTTGTTGCTTCATGAAGCAGATTTATTTTTCCACAGTGCTAAGTGACAGTTTTGTAACAATGTGTTGAACAAGCAGTGTTCACCATTCAAGTGACAAAACATGTGAATACATCACAGGATGTGATTTCCTCCGTCTGAAGTTTTGTACTGCGGACGCAGATCCACACTTTGCTGTGTCTAAGCTCGTCACAATGGGCACAATGGTATGCAAATCTAGTATGTGGAGTGATTGCTATGTAAATTTGCACTAACATGTAACAATTCAATCTACATATTTAAATTGGGATAAACATTTTGAGTTTTTCTGGTTTGGGCTTTAGCATTAGAAAAAAGGAACCCCCTCCCCAAAAAAACAAAAACAATCCTAACAAAAAAAAGAGGAAGAAACTGAGGGATCCATTTTCCCAGGATGGACAGAAGTGCAATAGATGTCATGTGTACAGAATGAACAACATAAAGATATTACAACATAGTCAAGCAATATGTGATAAATACAATGAGAGTAGTACAAGCAGTAGTAGCAGAAGCAATAATAGAAAAATGATAGCCACTGATAATAATAACAGCATCAGTAGATACAATAGAATACGAATCAGAATTAGAATCAGAAACCGTTTATTGCCAATGTATGTTGCACATACAAGGAATTTGTCATGGCGGGTGGTGCATAACATTAAACAATCAACACAGCATAATAATAATATAATAATAATAAAAACAGTAATGGTGATATGTGGTTGGTTAATTATGAGACTTACTCCTTCAGAGACGTTAACTTCCCAAAGCAGCCGTGACACATTTTGAGCTCGCTGTCTGTCCTCATGTACGTGTCTCAGCAAGACAATGGCTCAGGAGACGAGTGTCACACAGTGTCCGACATTATTAGGTAGCAACCGCTCCACCATCTGCTCCACCATCCAACAGAAAACTACCGATGGTGAGCATGCACTCCATCCACCCTGCCTGCTCTGTTTAAACTCCTTCTGACTGAACACCTTGGCTTGGAACCATTACTGGCCCTCAGGCCCTTAAGGACCAGAATCTGACATTTCACTGCAATGCACCAGAGTGGACCAATTAATCTTAAGCTTTCTATAGGCTAACATGGTTGTCTATGCATTAGTAATAGTGCACTGAGGCCATAGGCACTTATAAAGGTGCTGCTTGTCGTTTTTTTGACTCACACTAAAGACTCTCTCTGACTCTGTTGTGTTACTGTGCTGAATCTGTCATTGTACTTTGAGTTCGTTCTCATTATAAATTAGCCCGTAGCAATCAATATAATATGAAGTTTGTTGTTGTTATGTCAAACTTTATCCTTCTGACTCTTATATGAAAACATTATTGTGAAACAAGAGATGCTACTCTATGGATGGATGCTTTTATCCAAAGCACTTCATAGTGGAGAGAATGCCTTTCTTATTTTTGCGTTGTTGGCCTGATGGGAATCAAACCCTGCCATTTTTTTCTCAACTCACTGAGCTGATGGATCAGAAACTTCAAAACACAAGAACCTCTCTTAACATCTGCATGACTTAGATCGATCATACAGCACTTATTTATGGAGAAAGTAGGTCACTTTTAAAGCTGGTTTGCCGGTTACTCCAGTTACTTCCCTCTTCCAAAACAGTGGTGAAAAAACCCAATGAGTTTTAATTAACACTAAATTATAACTGGTTAACTGTATTCATTGCGTTCCAAATTAATCAGAGAACGCACAAGGCCAAATTGTCTCCTGAATTACTATATGACTGGTTGCTGCACTCCACACAAAGCACACCGGGGCTACATGACATCACTTCCTGCACAAAAAAAAAAAAGCATCCCCTTTCTGTTTTAACTTAATATTCTCTGGTCCTGCTCAGCTAAAAACACAAAAAGACCAAATCTGTCAGCATGTTAACGTGTCGTTTATTACCGAGCCGGTTTGTAACCGTTCACTTCACCTGTACCACCGACTTTGGCAGTTGTATAACAGACACTTGACTGTCCTGCTGTCATTACAGAGGTGAACTAACCACGGTCATGGACTCCCTGCGATGCTCCGCTGCAGGATAATATAGGGGAAAACACTTTGAATTAAGCAAAATGTTTGGCATTAAAAACCGTTATGTGCAGTGTTCAAGATAACTGGTTAAAAATGTATGAAGACATTATTATTTGCTTTATCATTTTAACCACTTAGACCCCGAGAAGCCTGCCACGGGCGTTCATTATTACACAACAAGCAACTGTTGTGTAGAAATGAAAAACCCTCATGAGCCGATTTCCAATCGTAGACATGACATCAAGGCTTACAAACATGCCCACTATGTCAGGCTGAACAATAGAAAACGTGTAAGAACGACGCACAACACAGCTGGAACATATCCACTGTAATATAATGATGCGGCTTCAATCAAACAGAATACACACTCTTCTCAAGGGACCGTTTAACTGCAAAGTGAGGAAAGCTTTTCATCCTTTATACTTTTGCAATGCTTCCTGCATCCTGTGCTCTAACTCATTGCAGCACTTGGAAATGGTGTCTTGACAATAAGTGTTTTTTTGCTACAACACAGTGTCTGAACCTTTCTGTCAGTCTTCTTATTATGAACATTACTTGGCAGATGGTACGTGAGTTTGCTGATGACAATACCAGGAGGCTGATGGTGTCTGCCCGCTGCTTGTGTAGCCCAGCATTTAATATTGCATACGGTGTCTCTATAGAGTCGTGTTATTTACTGAGCAGGGGTGGTTCCATATGACACCCAGACCATGAAACGTGTCCAATATGATGATGCAGGTTGTCAATAGTGGGTTGTAGATGACAGAATCCATTACCTGGGTAGTTATCACCTTGAGGAGGTTAGCCTGATGGCAACTATCCTGCAAATCGAGTGACTTTTTCCATTCCTCCTCACAGTCTTCTATTTCTTCTTATCCTCATCTTTTTTTGCTTCTCAATTCCCTAACTTTCGCCATTTTTTTTCTTCTTCTACACTTCACCTTGCCTCTGTCATTCTCCTCAATTTCCCTTTCCCTCCATTTCCTGTCTACCCCCTAATTTACCTCTAATCGTCTCCACTTTCTTTTCATTCTCCCTTCCTAACCTGTCCAGGCCTCCCTCATCATCTCTGCCTTTTTCTCGTCTCTTCCTCTTTCATCTTTCACCAAATCCATCAGAATCTGCATGTGACCAACCTGCCCAAGAGTTACATAAGTCAAACCCCCCCCCCCCCCCCCCCCCGTGTCAAATAGGGAAAAAGAACTCCCCTCTTTCCTGAAAGTGGGCGAACAGCTTTCGGTACTGTAGCGGCTACAGAGGTCAATTATGGTTGGCCATCAATTTTACACACACAGTTAAATGGAGTGCCAGTACAGGTCGTGAAACACTCTCCATCTGCTACATACATCAGTCATTTTTACAACCGCTGGTGCTGTCACTCGCATCCTACGTTTCTCTCCCTCCAGGCTGAATTTTAAGCTGCCTTTGGACATTTGTAGATATGAAAAGATGGAAGGAGAAAGGAGAGATTTCAAATTGTAACTTTTTATTTCATTTTCTTTCCAGTCTTTTGTCTCTTGCGCTTATTCATTTGTTCGTTCACTCGTTCTTGCTTGCTGACTCTCACAGTCATGACTCATTCATTTAAAGAATGTGTCTATTGGCATTTTAGTTTAAGTAACTGACAAGTGTTGAGTGAATGAAATAAAATACATTCACTTGCTCGCTGTCATTGTTCGATCCAGTTGCCAGAAAACATTATTCACATTTTACGTTCCTACGGTATAAACCATGTGATGCATTAAATGTGGACGTTTCTGAACAAAAATATGTTTCGTGAATACATTTCATATAGTGGTGGCACCATTTCAATTAATAGGTTTTAAATTATCTTTATATTAAATTAACTTTGTGTAAAGTAAGCATGTGGGCTCAACAGGGACTTCATGGTGCATTCAGGTGTAGCTTTTGTTGTAAATTACCCTCCTTATATCCAGCAGAGCTTCTTTTTGTTGTTCAACAGTTTGTTCCCAATTGACTGGTGAAATAATTTATTGTTTTACATAATTAACAAATTCTGGAATAATTGAGGTCATTTCTTAGAAATATCCATCATGGTACCATCTCTTTTTTTTTTTTTTTAAAGAAGAGTTTTAAAATCGTGGTTGTGGAGACCCGTGACATCGGTTAAGGTTTGAAAAAACCTCAGTTTGTTTAACGTAGCGTAACATGGTAACTGTCACTAATAAATACCAACCGCCCTTAGCTGACTCTCTTATGTAACAAGCGTTGCAACGTTACGTAACAAATGTAAAGTAAATGTGTACCTTCACATGGGACGTGGACAGTGTCCTCCTGACAGGTAGAGGCCCTGTGTTTGTTTGACCCATCCACAACCACTCGCACCTTAAGTGGACTTTCTCATTATTATACTCATTATAATAATAATAATAATAACATACTATGTCACATGCTCTGCACGTTGTTGTTGTTGTAATGCATCACTTGCTACAATAAAATGCAAAAAATGTCTGCATTCAGCGTATGTGTGGTTTGCAGAAATGACAGAACTGCATTGTTACACTCTCACACAGTAAGTTGGTAGGAGAGTGCATTGCTAATATTGGCTCTGGTTTTTGGCCACTGTCTCCATTCCACTGTGACGAAACAGTGCTGCAGTTCTCGGTAAAGATCCTGAGTAATGGCTTTGGACCAGAGATGTATACACTAAGTGACCTTGAGAGAAACAACTGAATTATCTGAGGCATGGCCACTGAGGGAGAGAGCAAATATCTGGAAGGTTTTGTTCTTTTTGTTTGTTCTTTTAACTTTATTCATCTTATATTTCCAATTAAATAAACTTTTTTGAGGTTATTAATAATTACCAGTGTGTCCCACTGAGGTACTAGAGGGAACTCAAATCACACAAGCGGTTGCAGTGGACAACACAGTTCTTTAACTACTATTCCTCTCTCTCACCATGTGCAAAGGCAGGTAGGTTTGCTCCTCAGGATTCTGTGGAAGTCTGTGGTCTTAACCCAGAAGAAAAGATATAAATGCCATTTATTTACATATATTTATTTAAATTTGTGGTTGGGGCAAACTCTATGTCGCCTGACTGGGGAAACTCAGGGCAAAAAAACCTGCAGAGTTTACCGCTGCTCACAAAGGTAAAATGAATGTTTTTATTTATTTTTTTAAATATGGCTGATTTGCTTTCTTGCAAACTCTCACGTCTGTTCGGTGCATATGAAGTTGCAGCTAGCAACTGGATAGCTTAGCGTAGTATAAAGACCAGAAACAGGGGAAAGAGATAGCATGGCTCTGTCCAGAGGTAACCAAATCAGCTTACTTATTAGCACCTCTAAAGCACACTAATTCAACTTGTTATATCTAAAAACTGTTAAGCATTTTTGCAGTCCTTTTGATATTGTCTCTCTGTGTATTCTGAATCCAATCCATTGCTTATGTACTTAAATGTTGATTAAACGTCTGACATATCGCAAGAGCACTCAATCTGACACAGCATTTCCTTTTCACATGCTACTTGATGTAAATACTTGAGGTCCTCGTTCCAAGTTTTTAAGCTTAAAATATTGATTTGATATAAATAAATGTTTAACTTGGATAATGCGACTCCTGAAACTGTTTAGAGGTTTTTCGTGAGTATATCAAAGACACAGAACTGAAACATTGGGATGGATAAAAATAGGACTGAATTGATGCCTTTGTCAGTAAATAGAACTCAACCTTTCAAAGTCTGAAGGATGCATAATCTCATCTGCAATTGATCCATTGCTGTCTGTGAAGTGTGATTCACATTCCTTGTTTATTCGTCCATCAACCTCTTACCCCCTAATAGTGCTTTTAGCTCTGAATTATTGAACACAGTGGCTGCCCAATGAATCTTTTATCTTTTACCTTGACTTTGATATGCTTTTATACGACTGCTGAAACCCATCTGGATGAGTGAGACTTGTACCCGCTGACTGAAGCTTCTGGACTTTTTTAAATGTTCTTGGCTTTCTTTTGATAGCTTCTCATTAAGCCTCCTAATTAATGCAGAGTTCCCTCCGCTGTGTGTCCTGATAAACATTGTCAAAGTCGAACTAACATTCTCAGAGCCGGTGGCCTTGAAAATACCAAAACGCAGCCGGTCTGTCTGGAAAGTGGACGTATGAATCGTCTTTAGCGTAGTTGTTATTCGATGTGGTGTGAAGATCATAATTAAGTACTGGTTCTGGTGGCTTTTCAGGTCAAAAGACGTTGAAGCATATTTCGCACATTTTTTTAATGTTGTAGAGGTTATCAAAGTCATCAAGTCAGTGACGATAGTTGAATGTATTGTGGAGAACTTTTCAATCAGATCAGGCCCAGTTGTAACACAGACATCTGGATGTGTTTTGACCTGCAAATTGAGATTCAGGTCAAAACACTTTTGAGAGTTTTTGAGAGTTTGTAGTGATTCAATTACGATTCCAATAGAAATCAATGTTTACTCGGCTACTTTGAAAATACTTCTGTGCTCCTGTCCACTCCTGCATTTTCAACAACTTCCCACTAGGCCTTTTAGACAGCTGCCAACACCACTTCAATGCCTGTGCTGAGTACTGGTATTGAAGTAGAGATCAATCCGATTTAATCTGTTGGCATTATCGTGAAGCTGTTCTGCTCTTGAAGAACAAAGAGAGAATACATTTAAGAACAACCCCTTGCATGGCTAAATGAAAACACTCTGCTGCTGTGACGACAAATGCAAAATACCTAAATATATAATATTGAGGAAATGATGTGTAAAGTGTAAAGTTAATGATGTAAGAAAAATAGCTCAATTGTATTTATACGGCTGTTAACACTTTTTTCTAGTCAATGCACTGACGTTTCCTCCCAAAAAAGTAAAGAATAGAATACTCCTGATTTCCTCTGGTATGAAGTCACCTTTTTTTAGTAAGCTGTTTTAAAGACAATTTATTCCTGGTCCTGGAGGAAAACAGTCAGAACCTTTCTACCAGGTTTTATCAGTAGCACTATATTTTCATTTTATTGTTGGATTCATGGCCAGTGTAGTTTCTCCAGAGAATAATCTCACGTTATGAGGACTACTTTCTTGGTGGGAGTTAGTGAAGGTCACTATAGCTCCAGCAGCAGATCTAGCTGTAAACTGGGGGAAATGGCTGGTTACCTGGCAACCTGACGTCGATGACAAGAAACCAGGAAGTCACTGCTTTAACCAGGAAATAATGCAGCACAACGTGTCATATTTACATTTCAAATTTGACACTTTACTAACTTACTGTAACACTTACAATAACAACGGATATTCATTTTTGAATGTTGCAACATTATCTGCAGCTGAATAAAACATAATGTACACAAGTATAGCGCCATGTGCAGTGTACTGACGTCACCTCGCAGTGCTTTTGAGTACTTGAATATTCAGGCGAGAACCCCTTATGGCTGTGCAGGCTCTCCAACATGCAATAGTTACATAGCGCAGCTTGAATCCTGAGCCTGAACACTATGAGGAAGAGCTCTTACTTGTCTCTGTAGTTTCCTTTGGTACACGGGCTACATGTTGAGCGATGTGGAGAAGCCAGATGTTGAATCATTCATGTCCTTGTGTTTGACTCCAGTCCACAGAGGGATACAGTCGAGCTCCTGTGAGGGGGAAAGAGGTGGAAGATACACTTTCTCCTGCACTGCTGTTGCTCTCTTGCTAAATTTAAGCTTCCTTGTGCATATTTTAGACACTGTAGACACAGAATATTTAATTCTTCGTATTTCTGTATGTTTGTTGGTACCTCTGTCTGTAAATAAGAAACTATTTTTAAACTTGAGCACATTTTCTGCTTTCTGTTTTTCTGGTCTTATTCCTGAATCCAATTTCACTTATGGCCATTTTTTGCTGGCTTTGCTTGTCAACATTTTCCATTTGTGTGTGACTTTGCTTCAATCGCAGCAAGCCAGTTAGATTTTCTTGACACAGTGAAGCAACATGAGGGTTGGCCCGACCGAACGAGGGGTTGTATTCATCTTTGCTTTTTTTTTTTTTTTTGCAAAATGCTGGAGAGCTTTGTGATGGAGGGTTGTGAGTTGACTTTGTAGTGTTTTAAAGGGTCACAAGCAAAATAGTTTGGGAACCACTGATGCAGACCCATGTATGATACAGCTGATGTGAATGTGTTCTCTTGTACATTTCATGACAACAATCCTTATTAAAGCAGGTATGGGTGGTTATTCACCGACCATATTGATCTATTTTTCTCTTGAGAACCGTCTTAAACTGTAGCTTGCTTTTTTCCCCCCTGTTTTTGCATTACAACTCACCCCCATTCTGATGGAGTGCTGTCAGAACATCACCAACAACACCCCAGCCAGCCTGTACCCTCACACCAGCATGCATACTGAGCCATAAGATCCATAAAGTATGCCGTCACCGCTGCCCTCCACTCAGCCCCCACACATCTTGAAAATAACATCACCTCCAGCAGAATGCTGTTTGTTGATTTCAGCTCAGCATTCAACACAGTCTCCCCCGTGAAACTGATTGCTAGCTTAGCACTCTGGGCTCGAGTAAAACACACTGCAACTGCTTATTAGACTACCTCACAAACAGACAGACAGTTTTAAGTTCCTGGGAATCGGCATCACTCACAACCTGACGTGGTCATCACACATCTCCATTCTGGTCAAGAAAGCTCATAAACAGCTGGATTTCTTCAGCTTAAGAATCTTAAGGAGGCACAATTCTCTTGCCTTTGTTCTTGTTCTACTTCTTGAACTTTTACACAGGAACAATAGAAAGCATCCTGTCTGTAAACATTACAAACCGGCATGGCATGTACAAGGCCGAGTGAAGGACTCTACAGCGTGGGATCATAACCGCCCAGAACATCACTGGTACAGAGCTTCAGTGGTTTTGGTGACAAAGAGGTGCCTGGGTAGAGCCCAAAGGATATTAAAAGACAATACTCACCCCAGCCACAGCCTGTTCACCCTGCTGCCGTCTGGCAGGAGATACAGAAGCATCAGCTGCCGTACCACCAGGCTTCAGAGCAGCCTCTGTCATCAGAGACTCCTTAATTCATCCTCCACCGTCCACAGTCATAAACAAAATGGGACTACAAACTGCAAGGTTGCACATTTCTGTTGTACAATGACAATAGAAAACTTTGTAGCATTGTCCTTTTTGTTGCCAGGTTGGATGTAGTTAATGGGGATTTTTAAAATGAATTGCTGACTCTTTGTACCTGGAGTAAGTTTCAGCAAATGCCTGTTAGAATTAAAAATAGACATCGGATAAGCGGTGTTAAAAGTGTAGAAATGTCTTCACAGGTGGACATGATGACTTTGTTTAGGTCAAAGCTTTAAATCTTTTCCAACCAAACGCAGCTGTGACCCGCAGACATCAGCAGACTATATTTCCTGCTGATGCTCTGCCAGGTCTGCACTGCAGCACCCTCACATCTTTCTTGTTTTCAGGCCTTTTTGCCTCGAGTCTGGTCTTCATGATCAGATGGATTTAGGTCAGCTTACTGACTTGGCAGGTCAAATAAAAACATTGTGGTTGGACTGTCCAGATGTTTAGGATCACTGATCTGTTGCTTTGTATCTAAGTCTGGAGACAAACAAAAAAAAGACGGCACATAACCATGTAGTTATTTTTCTGCTTTAAATGTAGTTTTCTGGAGTACCGAGCCAAAATAACTGAAACACTGTCCACTGTTCGTGTACTTTGTAAACCCTGAATGACCCATTATTTCATCTTATGAAATATGGATGTACAGACGAACTGTCTCTCTCTCTTATCATATTTATGTAAGGAACATCTGGTGTGCTCATGTCGCGAGACAAAGTTTCTGCTCATCTGTGAAGCAAAACAGGAGAGTTTGGAGGCAGACATAAAACAATGTGACAAGGTGCTGGTGATCTGAAGCACATCATTACAGAAAAGAAGCCAAACAATGTCCCAGAGCCTCGCGTAGTCCCACGCTCCTGAAATCAACTCCCGAGTGCTGCCTCGCTGTCTCTTCTTCAGCCGAGGTGCACAGTCTCTTCAGTTTGCATTGTATAGTGTTTTCCTCCGCCGTGTCAACCTGTAACAAAATGTACACCTCAAACCTCTGACTTTTACAAGTGTACAGTGTGAGCTGTGTTTGATAAGCATGCATTTCTAATTGATCTGTTGGCCACCTTGTGTGTTAAAGTCAACACTAACTATATCTCTGAAATAGTTTTACTAAGCTCTTACTTTGTTCTGCTGTGTTGTTGCTGCTCATGCTATAACTAAGCATCTATAGATATATATATATATATATATATATATCTATAGATATATATATATATCTATATATAGATATATATATATATATATATATATATATATAGATAGATATATATATATAGATATAGATATATCTATATATATATATATATATATAGATATATCTATATAGATATATCTATATAGATATATAGATATATATATAGATATATAGATATATATATATATATATAGATATATATCTATATATAGATATATATATATCTATATATATAGATATATAGATATATATATATATATATATATATATATATATATAGATTTAATCTATTCATATAAATAATTCAAAGATTATATATCTCACCTGGTTCAGCCACTGTCCCCTTCTACTAATGAACCACACATATTGTTATTGGTCTCACAGATAACAAGCAAACAAAAATGACGTAAAAGATTCTGACAAACACTTGAGCAGTTTATGTTACAAGCTACCATGTGGTGCCGGCTGTGATATCCATGTCATCCTTCATAAATTTCATATACCGTAACTGTACTGCACGTGTACATCACTGTCATCATAAAAGTCAAATGGATGGAGGCTGTTGAGGACAATGCACTCCGGGGGAAAATATCAAAGGAAATTTTACTCCAGCTCATCAATCACTCCTATCTAATCTTGCAAAAGGCAGTTAATAAAGAATGACCTGCCCGAGGAGGGGTACATATTAATCAATATCTTAAACATACCTTTGAACTGAACCTTAAAGGGGAACTTTCAATTTGACACATGCAGATCAGTTTACTTGTGAAAAGGAGTTTAATATTGTCTTCAGAGCAGCTTTCTTTAGTTTGAGAAATGGAAGGGAAGGTCTAATAAAAAAAGCTATTGATACTACATGCCAATAATACTAACTTGTACAGCATTCACTTGAATTTACACATAGAAGCTGGCATTTTAGCACCAGCAACAAAAAAAAAAAAGCATAGGCTTTATTGAGCCGTCTGACTCAAAGGATGTGATGAGCACTATTCATTTTTTTTAATAAGACAAAGGGACAACATGTGGTCAATTTAACTTGGCTAGAGTGAGAAAACAAAGTGTGCAGAATACCTGCCCTGTCAGTGAAAAGTCAAGTGAAAAAATATTCTGCGATATCCATTGAAATAGAAGAGGAGTAGGACAAATGGTTTTTATGTGTTCATTTCACTAGGATAAAAGCATTAAAGCAGGAGTTCGCTAGCTTGCTTATTCTACCACGCTTTAATGCTACACTGGTTACAGAAAGTGGGCCGAACAAAGTTGTCACTCATCTGGCGACAGCAATGTGCTCTCCCTACGCTGTGACAAGAGTGTGAGGATGAAGCGTTGACTTTTACTCATTTACGTTACCACTCTGTGTCGGACTAAAACCTTCATGTGTTCCTGAAAGACTCCGTCTAGGTCTGAGGTCATCATACAAGAGGAGGCGAGCGAAGGAAAACGTTGTTTATCCAAACCACGGGCCAAGTATAATCAATTTACATGCAGTTTATCTCCATCAAGCCAAGCTAACATACACACAGCTCAGTCTCAGAAGGTATTTGGCAACTGTAGTCAAAACAAGGTAAATTTCCTTTTTCGGTTACATCCACTGTGTACATGGAATACTGCCAGAGGAACAAGAGGACCCAGCTGGAAGCAAAAACCGTGAAGACAAGAGCTCATTACTAAAATAAACACTGTGTTCTCCTCTTCTGTGTCGTCTTTTGTCTCTCTTCTCCAATCACTTTCATGCATGAGCACCAGCGAGGCTTTGTTCTCTTCATTTGAGCTCGTTGTTTATGCGTTATTCAAGATAAAAGTTGGGAAATCTTTCCGTGCCTCCAGAGGGCAGCGCTCTAAAGTGTCTCAGGCAGCCTCATTTAGTAGTGGTAAAAGCCAAATAACAAAATACACAAAGTGTAATCTGCAGGCAGAGGAAGAGGTGGAGAGTGAGAAGAGTGATGGAGAGGGAAAGAGATGAGGGCTCATGTCAATGTTGTTCTGGTGTCATGGTGCTCTCGATGGTCCTTGCTGTATGTTGACACTCAGAATAAACAGCTGCCTGGGTCCAGATCTTTGAATTCGTCCACTTCACCGAGTTCCAGTCAACTCATTTGTCCGACATCGTGGCATTAATCGGTTTCTGGATTAAAGAGTACTCAACCAATAAGCGCAGCGAGAATAACTAACGACTAGATCAGGGGTATTGAGTTTAAATTTAGCGAGGTCCAGTTAGAGAGAATTTCATGCAAAGGTCCGGAACATATAAATAATGTCTAACTTGCTCTATGATTTATTTCCATATATATTGAAGTAGTCTAGCAGTTCTATTGTCCAATGTATGAAGTCAACAACTGACTGTAAAATCAAATAAAAAAGTTTAATTGAATAATATCTCAAAAATATTTATTTCAAATTGAACTAGATGAATTACAAATAATACATACTTCAAATAAAATATCACCTGGATTAAAAAACTTTTGAAAAATGTTACTCTTAAAATAAAGTACTTCATTTTAGAAAAATGGATTTAAATTAATTGTCTTTGCCCTGCAGCTTTAAATTCAGTTCATTCAGGTGTGAAGTGATGTCAATAAAAAAAGCCCAGATATCCATATTATTCTCATCTTCTAAAAAGAGACATGTGTGTGCAGGGTCTATATCTGTGGTTATTGAAACTTCTTTCAGCTCTATTCCCCTCTTCATTACATCATTGTTGGCCAGTGAATTACTGTATTAGTATTCTGATCATATTGGGCTCTTAGATCATTTATCTTGATTTCATTTATTTTCAGATGTGAGTGGGTACGTTTGCTCGAAACATTTGTGCTTTGTCTCGTAGTGGCGCTTCTGATCGACACTTTTAATAATCGTCACGGTCTCTGAACATATGACACACTGGGTTTTAAATGTCCGTATAGGAAGAATGAAGATACGAGTCTGTCTATTCTTGGTTGAAGGCTCTGGTATACCGGACCGTGGTCCGCCTATTAGTGACTTCTGGACTTTTTTCAAGCCTTTAAGTGTTGTTAGCTATACGCTGGAACCAAGAATTAATAATAACACACAAAAGAGACAGCTGACACTGCCATTGAAGCTGTTCTAGCTAGATTAAAAGTACCCACTGTGCTTTGCTGTCTGTAAAAATGATTATTTACCTCTGTTGTACCGCTACAAGATGCCATGTTGAGACTGAGGCATATTTTCTTCTTCCCTGGTGTCTTTGTTGCCGTTTCATGGTCCCTCTTCCTTTCCTCTTTTGTGCTGCTAACAGTAACGTTAAGCTGCGACTGCCACCACTTTACAATACATTGTGCATCTTCAACTCAATAGACGGTTGGTCTATATGGGAGAATTACCCGCTCATCTCCGAGTCGTTCGCTCAATGGCCTCTCATTCACATTTGGGCTGTTGAATAACAGCTTTGAATTTGATAAGACCCCCTTGAATAAGAAATATTTTTTTATATACGGCAGTACTTCTCCATATCCCAGACTAGTTCTGTTTTTTTAACTTTCTCTTTCTTTAAACACAACTTATGTTGTCTGCCAACACCTCACTTCTCGACTTAAATTTAGGATAGATTTAGGAGGATATATTGGTTTCTAGTGTTTGGTTAGCGAGAATCAAATCTTTTTTTGTTTAGGGGTTAGGGTTACCCTAACCCTAACCCTGATCAGATTACTGGGAACAAAATTCGACCCTGGCAATTTTCGTCCTGATTTTATTATTGTTCTCTAATGATAAATATATTATCTTCTAACATTTGCAGCTGCAGCCTCAACATTTTTTTGTTTTTCTGCTCTACCTCTTTGCTTTTTCAGTCCTTTATTATCCATTTCATTTGTATTTTCATTCAACGCTGCTCTTTTGGTCTTGATTTCATTTAATTATTTCCCACTTGACCTCTGACATGACATTACAATAGCATTAAAATGGTGGGGGAAGCTGACGACGGTTGATACCACTGCACTTGCAGTATGCCTATTGACAATTTTGACGCTGTGTAACCCCTAATCAGATGGGCAGAAATTGGCACGTACATTTTTTTCTACCACAATTTTTTGATCACACATTCTTGGTTGTAGCTGAACATTTGCCTGATATGTGATATCTAAATGTGGCTCATTGTATTTGCCATGGGCTACTGTACCCGATCCAAATACCATAATTATTCAGTTGATGAGCTTAAATCAGTGATTCTCAACTGGTGGGTCGTGACCCAAAAGTGGGTCGTGGACCCGTTTTCAGTGGGGCGTGAGCCTTTGCCTGAAGAAAAAAAAAAAAAAATAATAATAGACATCCATTTCACAGTATAGAAGAACACCCACAAAGTTTGTTTTCATGCTAATTGAGCGAAATGCAAGTACAACACCGACTACATGAGATATGGATTTTCTTACATTGAGGACAAAAGTGTGTTTTGTGCAGCGATGTTCTGGCACAAGAAAGCATGAAGCCGTCAAAACTGAAGCGGCATTTGCAAAAACAAAACACCCTTCTCTCAAAGATAAACCTGTTGAGTACTTTCGAAGACGACTTCTAGACCTGAAGACATCACAAAAGTGTCTTACTTACCTGCAGCCGTGGACATGGACGTCGTGGATCAATCCGCAGCGGATAAACTGAAAACCCCTGTCAAATGACGCTATAAGTAGGAGAACTGAAGACATTTCGGATGACATCAAACAACAGACCACAGCTCGATATAAGGCAAGCGGTCATTTTTCACTACAAATGGATGAATCTACAGACATAACAAACAAAGCAGTTTTACTCATGTGTGGGACGAGGACTGACAGGAACAAGAGAACTTCCTACTACTACAACTGCAGAGGACATTTTCAGCTCAGGTTCAAACTGTATCATCTTTTCATTAAATACAATTGAGAAGTTTAAAATTTGGGTCGCGGCTTGTCATTAAGGGGTGATGGTGGGTCCTGCAGCCAGACCAGTTGAGAACCACTGGTTTAGATCTTTGATATGATATAACGTTTGCCATCCATGAGTTGAGTCTCCACAATTAGTAACCTGGCTGCAGGCTTATTTCCCCATTCGGCCACAAGAACATCAGGGAAGTCAGTCAGAAATAAGAAATATAAAGATGACTGATTTTCTTTCCTCATTTTTCTCGTGTAAATGGCATAAAAACAACACATGGCCATCAAAACCTATAAGTTTAAGTTTAACCCAAGCTACCAAAACACACACTCCTTTCTTGAACTTTGCTCTCTCTCTCTCTCTCTTTCTCTCTCTCTCTCTCTCTCTCTCTCTCTCTCTCTCTCTGTGTGTGTCAATTAGACTGAATGCATCTGCAAGATCACACAGAATTGATTAAGAAGGCACCATCTTGCCACTGATTAATTCTTAATGGATTTCAATGCCTTTGGGGTGTCACCACATGTGTCTGCTGGCCTATAAACAGAAAGCCAGGAAGAAGCTGGGGGAAACACACACACACACACACACACACACACACACACACACACACACACACACACACACACACTGCATGTAACTGGTTCGGGATGGCATATCTAGAATGAGCTGTAAGAGCAGGAGATCACAAGCCAGATTGACATGATGAATGTTAACGACATTATGTTGAGATGAGTATCAAGACGCTGGACTGAAAAGTGCTGAATTGGCTTGAAGAAAAAGAGCCCCTGAGATATAATTATTTTGTCTGCCCTAGGGACTACACCATAAAGTCATGTGATATTCAATTAAGACACACCTCAAGAGACTGTAGAGGAAAATCAATGCAACCATGGCGACTGGAAGGTATCACAAATCGATGGCAGAAGTCCACGAGAGTCCTGCAGGACCGTTATACGTCTGTGTTTGAGGACTGAGTCCACAGAGACGGGCTCCAGAGGCATTAGCACACAGACCATTAAACACCAATTACAATCCAATTACTACACACTGACATCATCAAGGGGAGCCTTTAAGTTGGAGGGGGGGTCAATGCATGTCTGTCACCATGGAGATACTGAGAACACTAAGCTGTCATTCAGGAAGGTGACAACGATGATAGATAAAGGAACGGCTGTATCCTGCCAGAAAGTCAGTGATAATAACCAGTGGGGTGTGTAACTCCTCTCAGGAGACACACACACACACACACACACACACACACACACACACACACACACACACAGTGAACAAAGCAACATCTGTGTGTGTGTCTCTTCATATCTTGTACTGCTGCAGGTTTTGAGCATTTTCATTTTACACACAAACCAAAACACTGGGTCTAGAGAGAGTCTTTCGTATTTCTACGATACCTGAAGGCCACCGCATTTCTCTGACACGCTTGTGGAACTGCGATATCGTGAGTTTGCAACCACACCGCTAGATGCCACTCGACCCTACATGCTGTCCCTTTAAATCACTTGTTCACGTGATATGTTAATTTCTTCAATGTGCGTCAACAATCCGATTTAAAATGCACGCATAAATTCCTCTGGTTGGATTAATAATGAGATTGTGTATCGACTATATAGACTAGTTGACTTATTTTGTCACAGAATGTCACTCTCATGGTTTATTATCTCCACAGCCGTAAGAAGTGAGAGTCTGACTCACTTCTTCCCAGGGTGATTCCATGAACACTTTCTCCCTCCATTTTTTCTTTGATATGTTCTCACCTGGAGGCTATAGGAAGGATTTAAAGGAATCACTGTGAAGCTTCTCGAACAAAAGTGGAACCCCGCGTCGCCTCTGTGATGGCGTGGGCGATACCTTACCATCAGTAGCTTTAAATGTGCACCTGCAGCGCTTGTGTGCGTCCTGCTGAACGAATGAATGCGACTCATTCTTTTGCCTTTTCTTTTCACACTCATCTCTCCATTGATCTGCCTCCTCCGGTGATTTTTATATTACCTCCCTCTCATCTCCTGTTGTCCACCTTTTTCCTACCCGCCATTCCTTTTTCTTTCTTGTCTTTATCACACTTATCATGGCCTGCAACTGAATGGGTGTCAAATCCCAACCCTGAGCATGCTGGAGAAGAATATTCAATTTTTTTCTTCTCTTCTGTTTTGTTCTCCTTCCAACCTCTCTCCTCTTTGTGAACCCTGTCTGTTTTTATCTCTCACTTCTCTTGAAGACCACCTACCCACACCACAGAACCGTAGGCGTCTACATTAGTCTGATTGCCATGAAAGCGGCAAAATGAGAATAGTTATAAGAGAGAGCGAGTGGTCGGTCTGGGACTGAATAGTGGTACTTCAGGCATTAATGACTCAAGCTTTTCCGCTCTGCCTGTCGCTCATGACTGTGCGCCCTTTTGATAACGGTGCGGTGGACTGTGGGGGAAGAAGGAACATGTGGAATATTACACAACTTTCAGTAAATATAGTTACAAATAACCGTTTAAGTGTCTTCCAGCCTTGTATATTTTTGCTCTTACTCTAATGCTATTTCATAGGTTGAATCTATGCCTTCAGCCCATCAACCAGTGATGTAATGCTACAAAGAAGCAGGGATGAACTGAAGGTGAAGCTTCTTATACAGTGTAAACCAACTGTTGAGTGCAAGAGTCAACCTTTAGCATTCATAAATAAGTGCAGACTACTTTAGCGAAGTTCCTTCTTTACCCAAATTAAGCTTAAATTTCTGATTCAGATTTCAAAGCATAAACTGGTTGGAGAGTATTTAATTACAATATCACACACATACTTGCTTTATTTAATTATTGCTGTGGATGTTTTCCAAATATTTAGTTCGCTGTTGTTGAAAAAACATTACATAGCCAACAAAGTGGCTTTGTGATTCATCTCTGTCCAGACACAAATTCCCCAAAATAACCACTGCCAACTCGTCTTGCGCTGCCTCATTTGATGGAGCCTCCCACCCGTTTGTGCCGCTCCTCAGACCTGTGCACAGCAGTGTGTTTTGCACCCCACACCAATATGACAGACAGACTCAGCCAATTTCAAGGTCGGTACCAACCTTGCCGAACAATAGAGCCACTGACATCGCCATCCCTCAAGCCACGTTGCTAGCATAGCTAAAAAAAAACGTTCCAGTGCAGTAAGGAAATACATATTTCTTTCTATTCTACTGGCTCTATTTTATTCTTTCTTTATTCAAGATACAGACTCACGTTTCTAGTAAATTATCAATATGACTTAATGACCATTAAAACAGAGATCTCTTATTTTGGCAGGCGTTTACCTTTTTCTGTCTCTTGTTGATGCTCATAATTCATTTTTGTCAACCAGTGAAGTAAAAAAAAGACTGGATGGAGCTGAGTTTGGAAGTGACAGCCATCCTCAAACAATCTTTTATCCTTAATATCTTCTAAGTCTTGTGGATTTTCTTTTACTCTGCATATGTAAAGAGACGTTGTGAGTGGGTGGGTAGTACTGGGAACTGGTTTTGAGAGTTTGATTTCTTTGTGTGTCTTGTGTAATTGGGGTCTTGTACCATTACGTGGCCAATGCATCTGGCCTTTTCCTCTGTACGTTCTGTTTTGGCAGTTTACTGTCCCTGTAATGGGAGCTGTGCACCACAAGGGGGCTAGGCCACAACACATTGTCCAGTCAAATGTCTTTAGACACAGTGTGTATTCAGGAAGCATGCTCATAAGTGGGAAGGAACCTTTTTTAATTACCCATGCGGCACACTTGAACAATGCATAATCTAGGTGTTTCAAGCATTTCAGTGTGCTAATTTAAGCACACTGAATCCCAGCCATCATTGTATGACGGCCTCTTTTTTTGTTATCTCCATCTGCTTTACTTTCTACTGTCTCTCTGTCGTCGGTGTAACTGTCTGAAAAACGAATAAAGGTTTGGAAGAGTCTGGATGGGCCACCGAAGAAAAGAGCAATCACCCCCTGTTACCATCCAATCAGCCAGGGTTCAATAACTTGGAATGTCTCATATCACATCAGCGCTCCGTTCAATCTGCTGGGAGAGAGGGGACTTGACCCTCTGCTCTGCACATGAACACACACACACACACACACACACACACACACACACACACACACACACACACACACACACAATGCATATGATAGATGATAAAACCCTATATACAGTATTTTTTAAAGGAACTGAAAGAAAAGCAGATGTTAGATCATGTGTTTTTTATGTTTCATGTTTCATGGATGTATTGTACATATGTACTCAGATACCAGAACATTTATATGTTGATCTACATCTAAACCTCTCTTTTTAAGTGTGATAAAGACTTGACAAAACAATATTCTGCTTAATGTGCTGAGTGTCCATCAAATGGTCAGCAGGTTTTTAAAAGAAGTCTTTTGATAAAACAGGATCTCTGTCTGTCTGTGGGGGATGTCCTTTGCATATCTCGAGAAACCGTTCAGCAGATCTGCTTCACACTTGGCGGGTGTTTTGCTGGGGACCCAAGAGAATGCTTTGTCAAATTTGTCGCAATTTGGACATGCGACATGTTCAATAATAATACACTTTGAATTCATAAGCAAACGGTGCTCAGTGCAGCAGAGGGAGCAGCAATCTCTTTGGGCCAAACAATCGGCCTGCCCGGTCCATCGTGTATAGGGATACGACACTGGTAATAAGCCATGAAAAAACCAAGAAGAAGGTACTCATTTGATGTCCTAATACCGCTAATCTAAAGTATAAACCCTTTTGGTTTAGGTAACAACGTGGTCTTTCATTTTAAAACAGTCTCACTAGGCTGCAAGCACAGCTGTTGACTTTTAGTCTTGTTTTTGTTACCAGCAGCGACGGCGACGCTGGCATTGCTTTCACCTTGTACGTCTGTGTGTCATCATGGCAAACTGTGGCCCTGTAGACAGCTACTGTAACAGGAACCACCACAGAGGCATTTTCTGAGTGCTTTGCTGGGCCTGACATTTATTCTTATCGCGATAGCGTCACCGTGCAAGAAGCAGTCCCAAAACTTTTCATGTGTGTAGTTGAGATCAAAATGAGCAAGAGCACCAGAAGTAAGGGTAGGAAGTGGTGAGGGCGCCATTTCCAACCTGCTCCAATATAGTGCCGCGGCTGGTGTGATCCCCTTGCAAGATAATCTCTAGTTTGTTGTTCTGACAGGATACCTCTTATCAAATACCACAAAAAAGCCCATTTTAAAGACTTGATTATCTTTATCCCCCTTAAATGTGTCTCTTCCTTCTTCCTTGCCATTCTTACTTCTCTATTCCTCTCTCTTTCTCCCTCTCCTTTCCTGTAGCTGACAGCCTGTACAATTCCCATCTCTCAGTCAGATCGTGGCGGACTGTGCTCTGTTCAACCCTTCTCTTACAAGCTCTAATTGGAGTGTGGACAGGGCTATTAGCGTGTTAGCGCTCCCATCTGATAAAGGTCAACCCTCCTTTCCCGAACAGGCAGTCGGGAAAAGGTGGGCAAGGCGTGTGTGTGTGTGTGTGTGTGTGTGTGTGTGTGTGTGTGTGTGTGTGTGTGTGTGTGTGTGTGTGTGTGTGTGTGTGTGTGTGTGTGTGTGTGTGTGTGTGTGTGTGTGTGTGTCTCCACTTATTAAGCTTCACCTTAAGGCTTCAGTGAGAGGAGAGGCGGGCTCTTCCTGATGGCTGCTAAATGCTCTGCCAACCCACTGTATTCCGGGAGTTGAACTTCTCCTCCGGCAGAGTTCCTATATATACAGACACACACACACACACACACACACACACACACACACACACACACACACACACACACACACATACTGTATATAGATGCAGGGTTGTTGTGCGGTGATCATAAAGGTGGCGTGCAGGTGCATGGCTGCTGTCAGATTAGGGTAATTTGCTCCCCAGGATGATTTAGTATCCGCTGTGCTTCTGCTCATTATGGCCACAGAGACGAGGAGAGGAAGCAGAGGGGAGATGATTTATAAGGATTTAAGAGGGGCGCAATTGAATTTAATGTAAATCAGATTTGAATTTTAACAAGGTTACGAGGAAGTAACAGAGCGTAACTGCATACTGCTTAGAACAAGTTTGGTTTAAAAACACTCTTCCCATTTATCGTATCGGGTTTACAGTTTTATCAAAGAGGTGCTTTAGATTTCAAACTGCACTACATCTTTATATACATACATATGTACATATACTGCAGATAGCAATGCTGTGTGCTGTTTTTATGATTTTATAAATGCTTGAAATAGTACACATAGCTTGGAGCTGATACAGACAATCTTGAAAACGAAATCTGCTGTCACTCATTGAACCATTGACTCAGTTTTCCACTCCGCTGTTGTGTATGACGGTGGCGTGTAAACACAGGTTTGATAGATGGGTCATGACTGACCTGTATTCAGTTTACACTCAGGACTCTGACTCTTTGTGACGTCTACCCAGCCTGACCTTGCTTAGCACTCAGGTTGTGTACAAACAAAGATGAGCGAGCGTCCATCGTGTCAGTTACGGTTCAGTTAACTCGTGTTATTGATGTGGCCACATGGCTGCCTCAGCTCACGTTACCTTTACACACAATGTGGATTTGCCCTTTAAATGCCAGTGTATGAGACTATGAGTTTGTTCCATATGTTCAGTGATGTCATGCAAGTTTTTTTTATTTTCTGAATTTTTTCAACAAATTACAGAACCTGAAACTCAAAACCCAGCTCCCCAATGGCTCCCAGAGGCTGCACTAACACTGTGTTCTATCCTTTCCATGAGCCTTCTGGCTCAATGATCACAAGGTACCAAAAGGGCCTTTAGATATTGTGTATACAATATCTAAAGCACATTTCTGTGACAGTTCAGGTTTGCATTTATGTATTTTGTAAGTGGGATGAGGTACAGTTGATGGAGGAAATCACAGTGAACCGATCTGTTCCAGCATTAATAGTAGCACAAACTGTCCTGTCATATATCAATTGTTTATGTTTAACTCTCACTCTAGATTTGTGTGAACTTGGCTTTGGGTTCATCACATTTTTTTTTGTGTTCATCTTTTTGGTTTGTTGTACGGTTAGTCCTCCCTTTCCTCTGCAACACATTTACATTACATTACAGTCATTTAGCAGACGCTTTTATCCAAAGAGACTTACAATTCACTATCTATCTACACACTGTAGACGCAGCTACGGGAGCAATTTTGGGGTTAAGTGTCTTGCTCAAGGAGACATTGACAGGAGACTAGCAGAGCAGGAGCCGGGGTTCGAACCGCCGACCCTGACAAAGGCGGCCCTGCTCTCCACTTAGCCATGGTCACCCCATCTGGCTTTTGAGATATGAGATATAAGAAACAGATCCATCATTGAGTTAATTCTTGACCTAGGAAGCAGCAAAGCAGTCTCACCTCAAGGGCCTTTTAGTAGCTGCAGCTTTTGATCACACAACATGACCTTCAGCTGCAGACGGATATCGCTGTCATGCAATTGTAGATGTCAAGCACTATAAAGACTTTACTTTAGAGCGGCTTGATTATACTATCACACTAATAAACCAAAATTATGCTATTGTTTTGCTCAATATTGAGATCCTGCTGAGATCTCCTGCTTGCCCAGTTGGTGCACCTTGTTGCACCTCTGTAAAGGAAAGGGGTGCACTGGATTTATAACACAATTAGAGAGCATCATTGCGAAACGAAATACGGGACAATGTCAATTTGTCCTGATTATCTCATTTTCAGAAAAATACATTAATCGCCCAGCCCTACATTAAGGCAATATTGTGTTTAAAAGCTCATTTTCGAGCAACATCCTTGACCCTCCTTGAAGCAGCATACGAGCAGATCTAAAGCTCCAGAAAAGTTACATATAGGACCTTGACATGAGACTTTGTCCTCACGTCCACCCCTCTCTTACAATCCAAGAATAGTGACGGCAGAACTCACAAAAGTAAGGCAAATAAATCATCACTAAGCTCGGTCTTGAAAGCTGAGGTGAACTTTGTGTTCAGGAAGGATGCTTGTGTCTGCCATCTTCCCCGCGGGATGAAAATTCAATATTGACTTTGAGAAGTCCACATTCTCATCTGGGACACTTATGACAGTGGAGGAGATTCCTTATGAAGTCTAACAAAACACTTCGGGTCGGTCTCTGTTTGTTTGCCTCACTTCACAATTCCCAGAACTAGCCTGTGTTTTACTACCAGAGTGAGAAGAAGTGACACCTCATTTGCTTACAATTTGTATTGTTTGACACAGGAAAGGCTTGCATGGTGTTTGCCCCACAGGAGATGAGACGGATTGTCAGAAGGTGACAAGAACGATGCCGTAAAGATATTTGCACTGATATGAGGAACATTTGTTATCTTTTTCCTCCACTGGCAACAACCTTTGGAGTTATATTTTCCCCAGCTCTCTGTTGGAACGGCTCTATAATGAGATCGACTGGGAATCTCTGAGAAACTCCCAAAAGCAAGAAAGAGAAGGGTAGGAATGAGATGTATAAAAACCTGTGCTTGATGTACCAAGAGGCAGATGTTGCCCAGGTAACGGAGGAGTTTGACATCTCGGGGAGGAAAGAAAAGGACAGAAAGACGAGTGGCATACTTTGAGGAGGGAGCCTGAGGGTTTTGTATAAATAGCAGATCGCACATAATTTATCCAGCTGACGGAGACATTAACACACACATGACTCATATCTGAGATCAGATCTAGGCCAGAAAATGTGTCATCAGAGCCAGGTGTCACTTTTCCTTCTTCTAATTGTAGTGACCAAAATCAATGAATGAGTGATGAGTGATATGTTCCACAAAACCAGGACACCATAAAAAGAGCTATCGGAACAATGACACAAAGAATATAGAGTCAAACATTTATTAAAAATAATATACAGTTCATATTTTAAAATCAGGGAATATAGATAAGTAAATAAATGCATGAAGTGAAATTGAAAAGGATAAATCACAGATTAACGTAGTAATAAGGACTCTTGTGGTATTCATATGACTTAAAAAGAGAAGGCAGCAAACTAAAAGAGAATTGATTTATTAAATTAAAAAAAATACAATGACAGTGAAAAAAGGTGGCATATTTTGTTTTCCATTGAAGGTGGGGTGAGGCTTTGGGATGATAACGCATTAGTATGACTTGACACAAAAGTCAATACAAAGGTGCTGCAGAATGTAAGATATTAAGTTTAGAGGGAGGAAGTAGCCACATCCCTCAGTGTGCTTATGCCACCTGTCTGAGTTTACGATAAAAACATAGTGGAGGTGTAACAAGAGCCTGTGTGTGGGCCTCACTGCCAACACAGATAAGACTGGTGCAGTTCAGGAGAGATAAAAGTTTGTGAAGCACTTTGAGATCTGCCCTTTTTCATATACGCTTCAGGAAGTGGGACCGACTGGATTTTTAGCTTAAAAAATGAACAGAAGCAGACTTTGCTGTACGGCCTTCTGAACTCAGCTTTTTTTGGGCAGGGTATGCTTGAAACCAACTAGTTCCTATGAAGTGGTGTCCAACTAGAAGGGTTGAAAGCTGTTCTGAATGAATCGAGGCCGAAGAGACTGCTGTCATAGAGAGGGGTCAGACGTTCAAAAGGGGATAGCAGCGCTTTGCACACGTTAAGTAACAGAAATGCTTTCCCCTCCACACTGTGGAATTTATGTGACAACTTTTTTTAAAACAGGATAAGTAGAACTTGCAAACAGGATTATGAAAACCAAGAAATCTGACAAAAATACGAATGCTACGAAGCATGATATAACTACCCTAACAGTGCAAGATCATAAATCATATTTTGTGACTGAGATCAAATCTTTTCAATATAACTATAAAGATCATCAGAGAGAACAGACATTTCTATTACACACTGAAGGAAGCAGTACAGAGATGATGGTTATAAGACCCCAGCAACATAAATGATAAATGAAAACTTTTAATTTTTTTACTTTCAGCTTGATTCCATCCAGTCAACTGATTCTTGGCAGGTTGTGTGTTGTTAGAACTCAGATGCTGCATTTGAACCTAAATCCAAAACTGTCATTTAATTAGGTCATTTTCACACATGTAGTTAAGTTATTTTTTTTCATGACCAAGAAATGGGTGAAGTTTGTGTTCACACTGACTTATTACAAACTAACCAAACTAAAGTATGTTAGAACTGGTTTGAACGGGTCAAATGGGTTTAGAGGTTATTTTCCCAAGTTTCTGTGTCTAGTGAGGACAACAATTATTGCAATTGTTTTCATCAGTCATCATCAGTTCCTGTTTTATTGTCACTTACCTCTCCTCTCTTTTCAGATTACTTCACTTCCTGCCTTTGTGTGTTTTCCTGCCACTGTGATTGTCTGCCCCGCCCCCTATTGATCCCACCTGTGTCTAATCACCTACACCTCCTCAGTGTATTTATACCCTGTGCATCTAGCATACCAGCATTTTCTCCTTCTGTTCCTCTGTAACCTATTTTTATGACTCTCCGAAGTAAAGACTGGGTTTGTCTGTTGTCAAACACTTATAATAACAATCAGAGCCTGTTGGTGGCAAAAATAAGCACTTTTAATGGACATAAATAGACAGTGCTATGTAGTGGACCAATTTTCAAAAGATGATTGACACAGAAACATTGGAAAATAGGGTATAGATTGAAAAATACCAAAGAAAGTTGTCAAGCTTTTTTCCCAAATGTGTAATCAAGAGTGTGTTCCTCTAAATCCCTGTTGTCCGTGACTGTAGATATTTTGACTTGCATTGTAGAGGCTCAAACAAACAGCAATAAGTGAAGGCTTTTGAAGTAGTCCATTACAGTCTCCGTGGGCTGAGGCATGAATCGTCTTCCTGTCCTTCTGTTTCTAATTTGTGCTGGAAAAGAAGTACTTCCCAAGCAGGGGTCTTTAGTCCAAAATCTTGTCAGATACAGTGATCCATTTGGTGGCCTTTGGCAAGATGAAAAAAAAGGGAAAAAGTTGGAGAACCCCGGGTCTAATTGATCATCAGTCACTGCAGTGGGTCCATGCCCTGTAGTCGCTATTCAGCACTTCACTTCTCAGTATCTTTCTCTGCCAGCAGGCCCAGGATAGAGTCATTACAGCCAGACAGAGAGGCTCGGAAATGACTGGTCTAAATCACCAACTCACCTGGAGCACTTTGTGATAAGCTGTGAAGGCATGGAGCCGTGTGTGTGTGTGTGTGTGTGTGTGGGGGGGGGGACAGAGCGAGGAACAAAGAGAGAGCAGTGACACATTTCAACAAATGACTTCCAACTCACTTTTTCTTACTTTACCCAGTACATTTGCTTTCACTTTTTACTACTTTAAAACATTAACTCAGTTCAGTCAGTGCTTCATCTTAAGATGCCCTCCTGTAAAAAACAAACAACCCATAACAATAAAGATACATACACTCTTTGCATTTAGCTGAAGTGCAGGTTTTTGCTTCTTTTATCTTCCTTTTGTCCCTTGAACATATATTCATTGTTTATGCACTGTATAGTGTCTACTGTGCACTAGCCGCTTTACAAATTCAATGGTATTTATGTGTACATTCATTATCCAGAAAATGCCTTATGTTAACAGTTTATGAGAGTATTTTATCATAAGTATACCCCCATAAATAATAAAACATCTTTAATCATTTTATAGCTTGCTTTTGCAAAAGATGCCCTCTTTACTGTACCATCGTACCCTGAATACTGCAGACTAATTTACTAACATTCTGTTTTCAAACGGTACAGAGAACTTACAAGCCGCAATGATGGAACTGAAAGCCATATGCTACATTTAACAAATCGCTTTTCTAGGGATGAATTTCAGCTAAACATGAAATATTATTAATAAATTATAAGCTTAATCCCTTCTTAAAAATGGCCTGAAAATACTATAAACATGTTGTCAAATCTATAATATATCATTTAAAATAAAGTGACAATGAGATATTTTGAACTGGGCAGAAACTATGGTTTCATTAATCCTTGAATGGAAAGCAGGAACAAGTTGGAATATGGACCTGCATCAAAATGATCCATCTCTTAGACAGCAAAATTCAAATTGAATCCAAGGCACAGTCTCTGAGTTTTAGCCACTGCATGTAGAATACTTCTCTAGTAATATTTTTTTAGTAAGCCAAGTACAGTTTATAATGGATCCTTTGACAACGACAGACACAAACATTTCAGACATTCCAGAAATCCATGTGATCATCCGACAGCCAGATCGTCGATGGTTCAGGGAATTAATTAGACGTCAAACGATAGCTAATCCACCTGAAATCTGGCTGCCGCATTCTAAAATAAGTCAGGAGTGAGAACTTCAGGTTTGAAGTCAGGCTAAAGCATTTACAATATATGAATACACCTTTAACATCATCTAATACGGCTGTTTTCTGATACAATGAACTCATTTATCGACTTATTTCTCGTCAGTAAGTAAGACATCAGCCTCACTTTAGCAGTCCTTGCAAATCATGACCTTCACTATTTAACACACACTGGCTGGTGGTCTCAACAGCAGAATACACACACACACACACACACACACACACACACACACACACACACACACACACACACACACACACACACACACACACAGACACAGACAGAAAGGTTATCTTATAGGTCAATGAAAGAGGTCAGTGAAACTTCTCGTTCTTTACCTTCCCAGTGCAGCACAAGACTAGAATATTGATGTGTGTATCTGTGGGCACTCCGTTACCCACCTGATTGTCAGCAAGAACACTGTAACTGTGTGTGTGTGTGTGTGTGTGTGTGTGTGTGTGTGTGTGTGTGTGTGTGTGTGTGTGTGTGTGTGTGCGTGCGTACTATCAGCTGCTGTCTTGCCAGAAAACCTCTTTAATTGTATGTGTGTGTGTGTGTGTGTGTGTGTGTGTGTGTGTGTGTCCGTGTGTGCTGCTGCTTCCTTGTTCTGTCTAATCCGCTGCAGTTTCCTCTTGACGGGCTGTCAGCTTTGACACCAAACGAGGAGAAGCGCGGACCTCCTCGTCAGCCTCTCTGCACACTCTCTCTCTGAAGTCGTTCAAAAGGTTTCATGGAGCAGAGATGGTTCTTTTTAAAAGGAGATTTGTTGGTGGGGTGGGAAAGTTGGAGGGGAGACGGTGCGAACGAGAGACCGAGATAGAGTTCACTGCCTCTGAGAAAAGCTGAGATATTTTTTTTCTGATTGGGCATGACGCATTGACAAGAGAGACGCTCTAAGGTAGGCAGGCAGACAGGCATGCCGAACAGGAGAGGCGTCCCTCAGGATGGAGGACTCACACACAAACAAAGACAGCCAGATATATGGTAGAGATGGCAGACATTTCACACTCCAGCTCTCTGGCCTTCAAGAGATTCAGCTTAGGAAACCAGAAATACAGTATACATACATGATATTGAAGTAAAAGTCATTCTCTACAAATCAGACCATTCAAAAAATAGTGACATATTTAATTTGCTATCCAAAAAGCCAACTATATTCAACTTAAAACAATACAAAACTTCCCATAAAGAGTCTCAGGCTCTGATCCACTGTAAAGAAACAGAACAGTAGACATTGAGGTTGTGGAGAGAGATAATTCCTGATGGTAAAGACACTTAATGGATATTGCAGAAAACAATGCAGACCCTAGAAAAAATAAATAAGTCTAACTCCGAGCGGAGAAGACCAGGCAGTGTTCTGTGTTGGCAGATCTAGAAAAAAATGTCCATAATATATAGCATGTAGCGGGCTGGTGGCTGTGCAGTTAAAGGGACCAGCCGTGTTGAAAAATCAAGTATGAGTAATGACAACCGGGAATGTGTTAAAGGCAGACAAGGAAATCTGAGGTGATTTCACTCGGATAGACTTCAACAACTTCAAGTGAGTGTGAGACACAAATCAGGTCAAACTAGATTCACATCTGTCCAATATGAAGAGGCGGTGCCGAGGGCGAGGCTATTCATGATGGGGAGTTGTGAAACATTGATAAAGTCATCTATGGGAGGACTTAAATGTTGAATGTTATAGCTGAAAATGGAGGTACCAGGGTCATCCTATGGATCCAAGGCTTACGTTTATAGAAGAAGAATATATAGAAAAAAAAGACTCAGCGACCAACTAAAAGGGGAAATGAAAGCTGGGTGAGACGGTTCAGGAAAGGGTTGCCATGGAATTTCTTCCACCTATTATTAGAATACTGATTTCAGCTGGTAGATGATTATTGCTTTTTTTATTGTCTATGTCCCCACAGGAGGACAACAATGGTAATGGGGTACATTTAGTAAAAACAGGGGTGAAGAGAGTCTTGAAGAGCTCCACCATTCAGCAGAGAACTGCGTTTCTCTATAGAAACCTCCAAAAGGCATGCGTACTGTATTGGATGTCATCCAGATGGATCAAAGGATATAATTATTATTATTTATTTTTAAAATGGGCGATCATCTTTGAGGTAAAAAACCAAGTGTTGTCCTTGATGGAGTCCTGGGTTGCTTGATGTGAGGTTTGTGGCTTTTGACGAGTGTCCCGCACAACTTGAGACCGCTTGTACAACTAAACAGGATTTTTATTTCTGATGACTAAGGCTCTTTTCCAGCAAACTTAAAAAACAGCAGAGGCAATCAGAATGAATTGGAAGGACTTAAAAGGCACTGATAATGTCTGCTTCAAAGATCTGTAGGAAAAAGCCTGATTGAAAGTAGAATAATATGAGGGAAATCAAGTTAAGGCTCTTACTATATACTGTGTGTGAAGGATATTGATCACTGAAAAGGAGAAAAAGAAAAAGTTTGGGCCTCAGTGATTACAGAGTACTTCTTAAGTAGGGGGATCGTAATGAGACATAGTGATTGGAGTGGAGGGCTTCTGGCACAACTTAACTGAAAGTACCTGCGAGATGCATGGGATCGGCACGCACGTGAACCGCAGATTAATTACATAGTTTAACGTTAACCACCGCAGTGTGAAATAAAGTTTTAGTGACTCAGGACTTGATTCATACTTTTCTAGTCGCCGATCTCTATGTTACATTGTTAACAACCAATCCGTGTTTAAACTAAATCTACTAATGACAAGCTATGTTTTAATCCATAAAATTACAATCTTTTATTTCCTTATTTAAATTGTGTTTTTGTGTGGAAAAAAAAATACACTATGAGTAAAGTAAAAGGAAAACATTTAGAATTGTTTATGGTTTACAGACTTCAGAATGGTTGAATGATTTTTGGTATGGTGTCAAAAAAATGTAGTCTGGAACCTTGTAGGCCAGCTGCGATAATCAAACAACTATGTGGATCATCAATGATCGGCAATTAGTATCAGCGGCAAAAAAAACGTGATCAGGATCTCTAAAAGTTATATTTGCTCCCTTTTTTTTCTTTTGTGCTGATCCGATCTGTGATCTGATCTGTGACTCTGATTCGTGATACGATCCAAACCGTGAGTGTTATGATCCGTTGCACCACTAGTCAACATGGTCAGTTTGGTCCTGAGGTGGGGGGAGCTGCTGGAAAGACCTGATAAACTCTGTGTGTCTCCCTGTGGAGAGGAGGAGGAGAGCCTGGCACAGATCCACAACACGGCATATCCCATCTGTCCTGAGAACACCTAGGGATCCCCCAGGGTGAGTCTGGGCTACCTGCTGATACCTGCGGGGGTTGGGTCGGTGTCAAAATGATCAAACCCGTTTGATATTAAGCCGAACACTGGACTGGACTGCTATATTTTTAGCATTAGGTGTCGTGAATCAGCACAATCTCGGAGGAGCGGCTTGTCACTAAAATGAGATTAGCTGGTCCACCTTAAAGGTCAGCCCACCTTAAGTGAGCCTGGGCAGATGTTGTCGCTAGCTTTGGGGCTACCAAACCCCTTCACTTAAATCAGCAGGTGGCAAGCAAGACGGGGTTGGGTTCTTTCTGGAGTTGTAGCATTTATTCACCAACAACTACACACTTGCATTGTTACTTTCTCAGCGATACTTTATTGCTAACTTCATACTTAGAAATGTCCAATCCTCCCAAACTCGTTTCTCCTTGTTTGCTGGTGCCTGGAAAATGAACAGAGCAAGTTATATAAAGTTGATAAGATATGTGTGTATTTGATGTCCATATAATCTGATTTAAATCCAGCCCTTTTAATCATGCCAGTTTTAGATTTTGGACTGTTTTTGGACTGTCTTTAAGCCTTTCTTAAAGCCGGCTCTATGTCAGTGCTTCACCATTCCAAGGACTTAGAGGTGGAAACTCTGACAGGCTATGTGTTTGAAAAAAATCAGTAATATCAGTTTCTAAAGTTATCTCTTTTTGACAGTTACCTCTTTTACTGTTTTTTCATTTGCGGCCACGGACAAATAAAGTTCTGAATGGCTTGAACTTTGAATTCAGTTTGACAGCAGTTTCTTACATCCTAAAATATAAAAAGTGCATTGTTGGTGTGCTATACGTGCCTTATTCTGATCCATACTTTTGACGTTAAGTGTGTCAGGAGCTGAAGGAGGCTGGTTTCATTTGGATAATATGGACTGATTTTTTTTAGTCCTGAGAAATTATGGCCCCCTTTGCAGATAATGCTTGAGTGTCACATTGTGGGGACCTACTTCATAATGGCATGATAGTACTCGCGTGTCAATGCATAATTATCCCGGTGTTATTTGTGCAGATTGTAATTTTGCCGTCACTAGAGAAATAATGAGAAGAGGGATTTGCTTACTCCTAATGAGCTCTGCTCTTCTGTTTTCATCAAGGACAAAGATGTGAAGTTATAGATAAGCCTATTACATCCTCTATTGCATCTTCTTATTATCTCTAAACAGAGTTTGGACAGCTGATTATTACAACAGTTTATATTACACCCTTCACTGATGGCAGTAATCCATCCAAGATTAGTCAGGCAACTTGTGTATAAGTGCGTTAAAAGGATACAGGCTTTGTGGAGCCTGAAGATATTCTAATGTGCTATGCTTTTGTGAGTCCAATACAATCACATGACTCTAATTATAATTCATTATGATTACAATATGAGCTTCTTAAAGGGTTGATATTAATTATAGTCACCAAAGAGAATTCTCAAGCCCCAAAGCCTTTGTACATTATGTATTGTATACCGTCTTGCGTTCTAATTATGATTATCATCTATTAATGATGTGCGTATGTGCATAGGTTGAGCTTAATGAGAAGCTTTTCTTTGACCACCCTGCGTTGGTTATTTTCTACTTGATTTGAGCACCAGAGCGAGTGTTTCAGTACGCTCCAGGCCTCCATTTGTCTTTGACACAGATCACAATACTGATACATTTTGAGGTTGTCCGCTGTGTTTATCTGATTGGTGATACTTTGACTAAGAGAAGAGCACAGTAGAGAGAACACCCTATGGCACAAGCATAGCATTTGCCATAGATATGATAAAAAATAATCAGTTCTCTGCATTTCAAATCAGACTTATTGGAATTGTGCTAGAAGTAAAACCTCACTAATATCTTCAGATTAATCCTTTGTGCAATCCATTAACAAAATAAGACAGAATTAGATTTGGATCTCACTCAAGTGTCCCGACCGGTTCCCTTACAGTCAGGGTGGCGGCAAGGATGAACAAAAACATGGATTTATTCTTTTTGTATTGTGCCTAACTTTAGTGGATCATAACATGTATGGAATGATTCTACAAATGCTTTGGTTCAAAATGAAACCAAACTTTTCTATGGATGTATTTGAGCCACGACAAAGGCCAAAATATGGCCTGCAACCGACTAGGTAGGCCTCGATCTTAGGCTAGTCGACTGCTGGAAATGCTTTTTGCTACTGAGACAGCTGTTGGTCACCTGCGGCCCCTACCTGTCATTTAAGAAGAGTGAGGAGTCAGCAGGCGGTCTGAAACAGCATGACGTTATAAAACAGGCAATAAAATAGTTATTTCTATAAAAAAAGTTAAAAGCATACAGTTATACATTTGCACAAAATATATTGGGTTGATGGGTCCAATAGTATGTGATATAAGCTGGGGACAAACTGACACATACACACACACACACACACACACACACACACACACACACACGGACCCCCCCAGGCTTAAACCAGGCAGCGATGATTAAACCTTGTCTATACCATACTGAAGTTGAATGAACTCAGTTGTAAGTTAATCCCAACAACCAGGTGTTCCCTGCTATTTTTAAGCCACAGGACGCATTACACCACCATCAGACATTTATTCTTCATTTTCTACACCATTGTCAATGTTACACACATGGCATGAAGTCTGAATAAATTGATTCATATGTATAAATCACTAGTGCAGATGCTTGTGGTTAAGCTGGCCAGCCGTTGAACCGTCTGTCTGCACTGTTTGCTGTGAGAAAAAGGAAATTGTCTGAAAGCCACATATGTTTTATGTCTGAAGATGTTGAAGACGGCTCACTTACGGGGCTGTGTGGGACCCAGAACTGGTCCTTTCTTTCTCTGGCGCTCTCTACGGGTCTGCAACAACAGAAGCATGTTCTTGTTATTTCTTTGCTCAACATTTTAACTCAGAATGAAACCAATCTGGGGACAAGAGTCAAAGTTTTTTCAATGCGATTAGAAAGAGAAGTAAACTTCTTTCTTCATTGTTATTACATGTATGTCTGTAATTGGCAGTAATTAATTCTCTACTTCTGTGTAAAAAGTACTGTGACAAGAGGTGTGTGTGCAGTGTCCTCTGTAGGCTGAGGCCATCAAATGTATGAGGAGAGAAAAGGTGTCACTGTGACGGCTCTTAATCAGTAGATTCCATCTTCGCCGCTCCTCCAGCTGTATTATTTTCAGCACTGTGATCATTGTGCAGTCCACTCTGCCTCTGTTCCATAGCGTTCATAACCAATGTGACATGAAAAATGTGAATTTTCCCTGCCCAAGATAATGAGCAGCTGCTGCACCGACTACAGTTCAAACTGCTATTAGATGAGTACAGGTTCTTGAAGGCTGCTATTTATAGACAGAAATGGGGGAGTTGTCTGTCGTGGTGTCATCCTACAATGAACGTGTGCTGTGTTGAAATAGTTTGACGAGCCACAATCACAAAATTCATACAGTCATTAAATTGCATCGCGTATATATTGTCTAACTTGATAGATTCGTCAAAGTTGAGAAAACACATCTTTGAATTCAACAGCATGTGATTATGAAACCAGAAGTAAAGACGTACAAATGGTGATAACAGTACACATTTCCAGACATTCAGCGCGTTGCATTCAGATGCATCGATCACCAATCTCTGATTTGGCTGAATCTGTACTGGTCAGATTTCCATCCGTGTGCAGCGCGATGATTCATGTCGTACGGCGTTGCACAGCAGCACAGACATTTACTGACTATTTGTCACAGCCACAGTGTTGCCTAATAGCAGTGACCGGCTCTTTTACCAACAGTGCAGGGTCTCTCCCTCTCCACTTGCTCCACTCGCAGTCGGTAGGTGTGAGAAAGGCAAAGGAAGGGGAGTTAATATAATAAAAACACTTTTACATTCTTGTAAATAGATAAAAATAGATTCTGATTCATAAATAGGCCTACATACACAGTCTTTGCGCAAAGTTTATCCAAGGTTTTAGAGAGAAAGAAAATTGGAATTGCATTTGGCATATCTATTTATTTGAACTGCATGCAAAATATTGTGCAGTTTGCTGCAGCAGAATGCGAGATTAGCAGTGGACAAAAACAGAGGCGCACGCTCACACAATATATGAACAGTCAACTGGAGAACTTCAGAAGTCTGAGTGTATTTAATGTCATGAAATTCCACAGGTAGTGTGCAGACCGGCACTCCAATATGTGAAGTTGATATCGCTCATTCTGGTACAAAGTTTTTGGGTTTTTACAAAGAGAAAATGCAGGTTGAGGTTGGACTGGCTCCTTCTTGGAAAATGAAAAAGATGATGCTCGAGGGAGCAGAATATCCACGGGTAGACATGAAGGTAGCCTGCTTTACCCTCCACAGAGCCAGTGCGATGCGGGGGAATGTAATTTCAGCAGCGAATTATGATTGACAGACGCCCAGGAATGATAGGCATGCCGTATCTTTATTTTTACTGAGAGGAGGAGGAAAGAGCGGGAACGAAAAACTGAAGACTCGGTGAGTCATTAAACACAGCAAATGAGGCACTGATACATTCTGAATCATTTTAACTCGGTCCCCTCCATGTGGAGTAGAGTCGACAGGCAAGCATGGCACCAGAGATAATACCAAATTGCATACATTTTAATGGGCTTGACAGCGAGGGATCAGAGAGAATTAATACATAGCTTTGTCGCGCCATATCCTGCTAATGTGGCTCCTTACCAAGCTATTATAACCTCACTCAGACACTGACAAATGGAAAATAAATGGGATGGAGATAGCTTCCATATTCACCTCATGGCAAGGATGGCATGTGTGTGTCTGTAGGGTTTTTAAAGGGATAGTTTGCAATTTTTAACCAAAGGTATAAGCTATGAATAGGACTGTTGTTGCATGGATATAAGATATGGTTGGGAATAGCGCTGGATTTCCATACAAGTACAAACATGATCTGAGTTTGGGGATCAATATAAAAACATTGTTTTTAAATGTCTTCATTTGAGTAATTTCAACATGTTTTCTACAATAAAATGTCTGTCCATCCATCCATATGTACATACCATGTGTAAAATTGTATACATTTTTCTAGAGTATCCTCCAAAGAAGAACAGTGGCCAGTCCCAACACTACGTGTTACATGCGTCATTCTGGACGTCTGTTTGAAGCAAAGTATTTATATTTCTTTTGAAGTGCTTGTTGAATTATTCAGATGATTTTTTGATTGTGGGAAAATAAGACAATGCTTGTGAAAAGTCCACGTGTTCACTTTCTCTGTGCTCTGTTTGGAGTCTTAATACTACAAACTCATTGTTCTTGTACAGAAGCAGCAAGATATTCTAAAATGAGTTACGTTTCCCGACTTCCTGATTACGAAGTGTCTTTAAGCATCTGACCAAAGAATAAGTGAACAAGACTAACATAGATAGTAATGTTGTTTGCAATGCTACGGACGCTTCTTCATGTATTGATTTCTGTCAACAGGGAACTGATCAGACCAACCTGAGTTGCAGCCGACAACAAAAACATTCAATGCCAAAGCACGACTTAGAAAAGCACACTGTGTGACCATCCACAACGTAAAACAACCATGTCAGTCTTTGTGTCTGTTACTAAATTCAATCTCTTTGCTGAATAATGTGTAGAGAATATTGCATTTTAATAACAACCCCAAAGCTGATTTCAGCTAAATTCTCAAGCCTTTTCAACTCAAAAAAGTTTTCTTGTGTAGTGTTGACAGCTCTGCTTCCCTGGTTTATAATTTAACTTTTGATCATTTACTTACCACATTATTTATGTATTTATTCTCAGTTTGCCGGGATTTAAAAATAAAAGGATAGCATGCAAAAGAAAACCCCCCACTGAACAGATGATTAATACAGGAAGAATGGGGGTTAACGCTGCACATAACTGCTGCAGTGATCTCTCCCCATGCTGCTAAAAACGGAGAAAATCTTTCACTTGATGTCTGTATTCAAAAACATTTGTGAGAGAGAGAGAGAGAGAGAGAGAGAGAGAGAGAGAGAGAGAGAGAGAGAGAGAGAGAGAGAGAGAGAGAGAGAGAGAGAGAGAGAATAAATACATGAAAGAAAACCTCAGCTCCCTGTGTGGCAGCTCGGAGAGTAATCATAGATTATTAACATTTATATTGAAATATGAAGCCCCATTAGAAAGCATCTGGTAAATTAGATTTGGTTAGGCCTGTTTGTGCATGTGTGTGTATACATGCATGCGTTTGTGTGTAAAAAAACAACAACAAAAAGCGACATCTAGTTTATTGCAACATGGTAGATCTAGCTCATTTTAGCAAGTCAATATCAGCTCCCGGGGGTAATTTACATGGAACTATTCATGAGGCTGAATTTGCCATGTCAGTACAGTTGTTAGGGCCAACTGAGGAAACGGCTGCTGACATGAATCTGATGGAACAAAGACATTGTGTTGTGTCTCTGCGTGTGGAGCCGGTGATCGTGTTTGCGAGTGTGTAGTTTATGATGTCGGTTCGGTAGCGGTTTCCCCAGAAGTGGACGTCTCACAGGGTCACGGAGGGCCTTTTGATGTACTTGTTGTGTGGTGAGAGTGCATTAGCGTGTGGGAGAGCGTGCTTGTTGATCGTGTTGTTCTCAGGTGACTTAATTATTGATTTGATGCAGAGATGCGTTCATTTGCAGCGGAAATTTACAGTTCTTTTACGGGAAGACGATCGATCCTCACTGAAGTTGTATCACTTGCAGGGCTTCCTACATTTATCTGCAGATCTGCGAGTAATGCGCTACAACGAAGAAAGTGTCAGTGATCATTTATTTACTTCTAAATAGATGAAGTTGTGTATTAGAAAGTGAGCAAATGGCAGAGTAAAATCCTGTTGGCTCAGAGTGATTATCACAGACATCATGGTACTTAAGGGCTTCTCTAAGTAGAGGCCCGTTTTACGTGATGAAAAAGACGCCTTAAGTAGGATGAGAGACTTTACATTTAGTGAGAGTGTTAAAGGCCTGTGATGACCTTGATACTGGCACCCTGACAAGAATAACGCTTTGGGGAAAACTCTGATTACCGACTATGTTTTTAATCTTAAGCATTTGACTTTTATGTGGGACTCATGTCAGCCTGAACAAGGCCTGAAGATGCAAGACTTTCAGGGGGTATTGTTTTCCATAACTCATTTCAGTGATTAGCCCAATGATTACATATTCATGACGTGTTGCTGTCTTTTTTTTCCCATTATTTAAGGATTTTACCAGGTCAAATGCAAGACTGACTTTTTACAGAAAACAGAAAATCAACCAATGTAGAGATTTTCCAAAGTAAAAGTACCCAGAAGTGCATGATTTATGACAGCATCAATTTGGGAAATAATCATAATATCCCAGCCCTAATGACCAGTATGTTATGGTGGCTAATGTAAGCAAATATTTGCAAATTGTTTTGTTAGCCGTCTATCAGTTTGCTGACCTTATTGCTCTCTACTTGTACCACCATTACACTGCATTTTTGGCATGAACCATTATCATGTAAATGTCTCTACTGGCCACAGGAGCCACTGTACAGCACACATATGTAGGCCTTTCTTAGGTCTACACCGCTGTGGTGTTGTGCGTAGAATCTGTGCAATAGAAGGATACTTGATATTATCTGACATGTAGCAGTTCAACTCCAGAGGTTTCAGTCCTCAAAATCTCACATTAGGAGAGTCATAGCTTGAAGCATTCAGACGGATAAGATGTCTGCTCAAAACAGAGAGACAAGAGAGAAGTTGAACTTTAATAATGGCAAAGGGGAATCACAGTGGGCTGTGTTGCAGCATGGAGAGATATCATCGATTATTTACGTCAAAAATGAAAGAAACAATAAAGTTGTCATGGAATGCCCATGCAATCCAAACCGTGTCCGCTCCGCCATCACGTCTATTTCCATTTCTGCAGATGCTCTCATGTCTACTATCGCAGAGCGCACAGAATCACTGTCTTTTGTCTGTGACGAAGACAACGTTCAGTAATAGAGGATGAGTTAAGAATTAAGTGCCCTGTATGCCATTTCTCTAGAGGAAGTTCAGCATGGAGAGAGCAGAGTTGCTGACAGTACTCCTTGTCACCTCTGCTGCTAAACTCCTATTAACTCGCCCGGCAGACAGCATAGTAGGCTTTTAACAGAATTCAATGATTATCCCAACAGCCCCGCTTGGTTTGTCCTCTGCCCTAGTCTGGCTGTCAGTCACTTTAATTACTCTTGTTGTAAAACCCATCAACCACCAACCGAGGCTCCACACCAGGGCCCAGTTACATTCGATACCAGTCAGGAGCCTACAGGAACCAACAGGAGCAGTGTCTGTGAAAATGCATTTTCTTCAGCTCCTCGCAGGGAAAGCATGCAGTTATAACGTATACATAACCATACATCGTCACAAGTTTAGGATAGTATATAATTTTTTGGAATTCAATCTAAAAGTATGGAGAAACTTTTAATTGGTTATGAAACTGTCTCAATGTAATCTACTGATGCCTTTATGACCTACATAAGAAAACCAAAGAGGGGGGGGATTGACATTCTGAATCAATTCACAACTTCTAAAAATCACTTTTAAATGTTTGATGTTTGTTTTTTTACAAAATATACTAGATAGTTGAATGTGTAAATTAATATTTGATTGTGAAAAAGAAAATGCAACACTGCCAAGTGTGCGCATGACGGGAGTCACACAACATCACTTTCATAAATTGAAAGTTAAATGTTCAAAACGAACGAGGAATAATTAAACAACAACCGTAATGATGACAGCAAACCGAGACAGAGAGCAGCAAGCGTTACGTTATGTCATGTAGACAAACCATGTACCTGCCAGCTGCCACCTTATTTAGGTATTTATGGTGAAATGAGAAACCACACACACACAGACCCAGATGGGGATTCTCTGCCGCCTTCCACCTGCTGTCAAAGCTCCGGCAGGAGGCCAGGAGCAGAGCTTCGCCTTACTGCACCGCTGGTCCCTGCTGGGCGCGAACCCTGACACCACGCTGCTGGAGGCCCAGGCCGTATTGCTGAGCCCGCTGGAGGGAAAGGAGGCACGGGAGAACCAGAACCAGGACTGTGTGGGGCAGACTGTCAGACCCTGCTGGAGTAAAATAAGAGGTTTACTAAAGGGACTCTTGTTCTTAGAAACACCACCTCTATTGTTCACAGCGACTGCCAAAATCTGCACATTATGAAAGATCCCCGTAGTAGCTTTAAATGACTGCCCTTGTAGTGTCCTGCAGGCTTGAAATTGTCTCCATATTTTTTTTAAAGCTCACTCCTTAACTGTGGGTGGCAGCTGCTGTTCCCAAGAATGGATTTCAATTAGGGGTGGAAGGTATAAAAAATCTATACCGGAATGAGTTTGCCCAACGGCATGACTTTTGACTAGACCTTGCTGACCGATAGAGAATAGATGCACCAATCCATCAGCTGCCGATCGAAACGAGCTGGTTTTCAGCTGATCATGAACGGCCGTACCAGCGCTGTACCCCTTCTAAAGCATTTCTATTGACATTTAAGGAAAATATACCGTGATATATCGGTTCAAACCTATACCATGACATAAATTCAGGGCCATACCGCCCAGCCCTAATGTTAATGTTGACTCAGTTCCACTGTTCAAACTAGTACTGAAAGGTCCAAAGTAATTGCTCAAACCACTCTTGTAACATAATCCACTTTGTACGCAAAATATTTTTGCCTAAATATGCCAAATTATGGTTGAATACACTGCTGCATTCTTTTGACTAAATGAAAAAGTAGAAGTTCATCACCAGATCCCCTTTGGTTGACAAGTTATACAGGTGCATGGTAAGCTGTTTACATCTGTTGTCCAAGACCAACATGAGCTGGCAAAGTACACAAGTATTGTATCTGATTTCAGTGGATTTTCCAGGTGTCTTCCACTTGATTTTTATCCATATCCACACACACTGTTGCCATCTGTGCTGTTAACTGATCTGAAAACGGGGGCCAATCCATCTGGTGTGTGTGTGTGTGTGTGTGTGTGTGTGTGTGTGTGTGTGTGTGTGTGTGTGTGTGTGTGTGTGTGTGTGTGTGTGTGTGTGTGTGTGTGTGTGTGTGTGTGTGTGTGTGTGTGTGTGGTCTCCTTCCATTTTAAATTTAATTTCTGTGCTATGTCTCCACATCTTAATCACCACATTGTAATTCAACTGTGATGGTTTCCACAGCCACATGCAGTTTGAGGGCAACACATGGCTCTGAGTGTGTGTGTGTGTGTGTGTGTGTGTGTGTGTGAGTGTGAGTGTGAGTGTGAGTGTGAGTGTGAGTGTGAGTGTGAGAGAGAGAGAGAGAGAGAGAGAGAGAGAGAGAGAGAGAGAGAGAGAGAGAGAGAGAGAGAGAGACTAGATGCATCTTTCTCCTCCCTGCATCCTTTTCATGCATAAATTGCCGTGCTGTGGTGGCGGCAAGGTGGTTATTTACCATGTCTTGAACAGAAAGAAGGGAGAAGCACGTGTGTGTGTGTGTGTGTGTGTGTGTGTGTGTGCATGTGCAAATGTGTGCGTCTAAACTTTGTTTTCATATGTGGCCTGGCTATGAGGCAGCACGAAGGGAAATATCTTTAAATTATCTGTGTGTGTGTGTGTGTGTGTGATTCCATGTTTTTTATGAATACATTGCTTGCGTTGAAGGATAGCTCTGACTGATTTTGGGCCCCACTACCTGCGATAGAGTCAAGTCCCAATCTGCATACATGAATGTTAACAGCTGCATTTTACTGAAGTATTCTCAGGGGCCAGGCAGTGTGGGAGATTTGATAAATATAAGCTATTCCTTAGAATGAATGGAAATTCCGTTTTGAATAAAAAACATTAAATGAACAAGAAAAGTCTGGCGGGTGCTTTAAATTCTACATTTCACTCAAAATAATATGATTTTGGTGAGTCTGCTTTGGCTTCACTTAGCAGGTCTGCCTGTAGGAACTTCCAAGTGTTTTGTATCCACAACACTGTGTGGGAGGTTGCTGTCACAGGATTGCCTCCAAAATAAACATGGTTCAGAAAAAGTGACACAAAATTGCAGCATGTACACAGCGAGGAGTGACGACAAGGAAAAACTGGAGAAATGGGAGATACAGCCGGCTGCAATAGAAACGAACACGAGCTTGATGAATAAAAGAAGAGCATTTTTTTTTTCTTCTCTTCAGCACAGTCACTCAATTACATGTTATGAAATGCTTCCTCAAGGGGACTAACAGGGACGAAGAAGAGCAGCAGTGAAGTTGGTTTAATATCTTTAAAAGAAAACATATTATTAAAAAAAGAGCTCCTGGTGAATTCAGACAAGACTGAAAATGCCAAAGCTCAGGAGACAAACCGCGTGAGGAGAAAGCACATCTATGGAGATGTCAGATTGATAAGACGCTTGTCAGTGGCAGTGGTTATCTCTTCATCCTGATACCTTCTGGAGACGCTCCCCTGACATTTGCTTTTCACACCCTATTTGAGTCAGTTTCATTTATTCATGTCACACGGAGCATGTGGGATATCAGCTGGTCACCTGACGCGCGACAGTATTTTGATATTCAGATCTGATCATACTATAGGGCTTCCGCTCGTTTTGCTCACCACCTCCCGCTTAGAAGGGAGATGCATTCTGGTTGTTTTGCTAATGAGGGGGATGACGTCGCCTCTCCTCCTCCCCCCTCATATCGCCTTCTGATGGAAGGGGAGAAAATAGAAGCCTAGCTCCATCACAGGTGCATTCCAACATGTCAAAAAGTTTATTTAACACATGTAGAAAGGGAAAACAAAAGATTGTGATTTAACAAGCACTGGCTAAGACATTTTTGCAGTTGTTTGAACGCATATTTATCCTGCTAGGCTAGGCTAAGCACATGTCTCTATACATATAGTACTTATATATATATATATATATATATATATATATATATATATATATATATATATATATAGTTATTGTTGCACAATACACCAATATAGACAGGTATCGCAATACCCTGTTGTTGGAAACAATACTAAACCCTATTTAATTGGTACCGGTATTTAAAGAATGACGGTGGAAGAGCCGTATGTATGGTCCCAGCAGACGCACACAAGTGTAATATGTCACAGAAGTAATGTAGCCCTGTGAGTGATAAAATAATAAGATGAATGTCAGAACCAAGATGGCAAACTAGCATTACAGCTTCACTGTTTTCATTCTTATCTTTCACAATAATAGCCCTAGACAAATATATACTGTATGCTTCTCGCATTTATCTCTGCAAGGAATTGACCTAAACAGTGTGACATTTGAAGGTGGAGAGATGTGAAGAGGTAGCTGATCTAAATGAAGAGTTTCTCCAATCCTGGTTTGATAATAAAATGTGTCAACACACTACACACCAGTACAATAATTCACATCCTGTCGTTTTATAGCACTGCCTTGCTTTGTCTTTAACCTAAAAAGACCCATAGCTACGTAAGTACAGCACTTTTAATGTACTACTCTATTTATTATCTGGATCATTACCAATGATTAGTCTTTCATCTGGAAAGCCTCGTATATGGACATGTCGTCTTAGTCAGAAGAATGTTCAGATTGCGACCACACCAGAGGCAATTTTAGTTCAATTATCTGGATTAGCATCAGCCTTTTCATTTTATATCCGTTTATTTGAAAAGCCAATGCATATGGAGCACAAGTTAGAAACAACTGAGAGCAACATTCAAATAGAAACAAGCAAATGACTCCAGTCGTTGTAAAAGGAATCAGTCTCATCACAGATTCCCTCAGGGTTTCAACAAACAGGAAACATATAGTAAGGAAGAGCCTTAGTTATCAGTATTTAGGAAAGTAATCATGAAGACTAACAGGAGTAGGTCATTTACTCAGTAATTTATGAGCAGCTATCCTTATCAGGTGGAGTTTCGTCTTCTGAAGAATAAATAATAAAGAGAGGAACCAAGGTGTGTTAGCTGAGAACAAATTCAGTTTTTCTTCATGTACATGCTAAACTATTTAGAGCACACTGTAGTACAGAGGAAACAGCAACTAGTCATGCATGAACTCTGACTTTGATTTTATTCCAAATTTTCACATGGAAATAAATCCTATAATTCAATCTTTATTTTTGATTGTTATAATCTATGGGCATTTAAACATAGTTATTTAGATAAACAGACCCAAGTGTTAATTTTCAGAACCAGCTTTACATATCAATAAGTCAATGTCTGATATATAGCATATATGCAGTTGTTTTTTATCTTGCGTAGTGCGCCAATTATCAATCAAAGCGACCCAAACTGAAAGAAAAAGACAATACTGTACAAGCCTCCATAGATCAGAAGGGCTGCAACTATTTATTTTCACTCATGATTAATATGCATTATTCTTTCAAGTAAATGTTTGGTGTAAAAAAATGTTTTTCCACCAATTAACATCTGCACGTTTGATCACTATCATCCACACATATGCAGACACAGTTGCATTGAAAAGACAACTCTATCCAGGACCACAGATAGTCTCATTACCAGTAGGGAAAACTGAGGCTGGTTGACCATAGGTTGGTGATCAAAGTATTTTTATTTTTTATTTCATAGTGTGTATATATATATGTGTGTGTGTGTGTGTGTGTGTGTGTGTGTGTGTGTGTGTGTGTGTGTGTGTATGTATATATATGTGTGTATATATGTGTATATATATATATATATATATATATATATATATATATATATATATATATATATATATATATATATATATATATATACAGTTGTGGTCAAAAGTTTACATACACTTGTAAAGAACATAATGTCATGGCTCTCTTGAGTTTCCCCGTTATTTCTACAACTCTGATTTTTCTCTGATAGAGTGATTGGAACAGATACTTCTTTGTCACAAAAAACATTCATGAAGTTTGGTTCTTTCATGACTTTATTATGGGTTAACAGAAAAAGTGACAAAATCTGCTGGGTCAAAAATATACATACAGCAACATGAATTAGCAATTTTGGTGACTTAGAAAGTTGTGTCAATGAAATGAGCTTCATAGCATGGCCTCTTAACTTCTTGTGAGTGATTATGAGTGACTACAGCTGGTGTCTTCTCTGAGGCCATTTAAATAGGGCTCATTGGATACAAACGCCCACAAACGCTACAATGGGAAAGTCAAAGGAGTTCAGCTTGGATCTGAAAAAGCGAATCATTGACTTGAACAAGTCAGGAAAGTCACTTGGAGCCATTTCAAAGCAGCTGCAGGTCCCAAGAGCAACAGTGCAAACAATTGTTTGTAAGTATAAAGTGCATGGCACTGTTTTGTCACTGCCACGATCAGGAAGAAAACGCAAGCTATCACCTGCTGCTGAGAGAAAATTGGTCAGGAGGGTGAAGAGTCAACCGAGAACCACCAAAAAGCAGATCTGCCAAGAATTAGAAGCTGCTGGAACACAGGTGTCAGTGTCCACAGTCAAGCGTGTTTTGCATCTCCATGGACTGAGAGGCTGCCGTGCAAGAAGGAAGCCCTTGCTCCAAAAGCGGCACCTTAAGGCTCGACTGAAGTTTGCTGCTGATCACGTGGACAAAGGTAAGACCTTCTGGAGGAAAGTTCTGTGGTCAGACGAAACAAAAATCGAGCTGTTTGGCCACAATGCCCAGCAATATGTTTGGAGGAGAAAAGGTGAGGCCTTTAACCCCAAGAACACCATGCCTACCGTCAAGCACGGTGGTGGTAGTATTATGCTGTGGGGCTGTTTTGCTGCCAATGGAACTGGTGCTTTACAGAGAGTAAATGGGATAATGAAGAAGGAGGATTACCTTCAAATTCTTCAAGATAACCTAAAATCATCAGCCCGAAGGTTGGGTCTTGGGCGCAGTTGGGTGTTCCAACAGGACAATGACCCCAAACACACATCAAAAGTGGTAATGGAATGGCTAAATCAGGCTAGAATTAGGGTTTTAGAATGGCCTTCCCAAAGTCCTGACTTAAATCCCATTGAGAACATGTGGACAATGCTGAAGAAACAAGTCCATGTCAGAAAGCCATCAAATTTAACTGAACTGCACCAATTCTGTCAAGAGGAGTGGTCAAAGATTCAACGAGAAGCTTGCCAGAAGCTTGTGGATGGCTACCAAAAGCTCCTAATTGAAGTGAAAATGGCCAAGGGACATGTAACCAAATATTAGCACTGCTGTATGTATATTTTTGACCCAGCAGATTTGATCACTTTTTCTGTTAACCCATAATAAAGTCATGAAAGAACCAAACTTCATGAATGTTTTTTGTGACAAAGAGAAAAATCAGAGTTGTAGAAATAACGGGGAAACTCAAGAGAGCCATGACATTATGTTCTTCACAAGTGTATGTAAACTTTTGACCACAACTGTATATGTGTGTGTATATATATATATATATATATATATATATATATATATATATATATATATATTATAAACACGTATTTCACAAATTTAGCTCGAACAACACAAGGCAAATACATTATTCTGCAAACCCTAAACGCATGGCCCCAGACCTATTTTTGTTTTAATATGGCATAGTCCAGCTATGCCATATTAAGGCCCCACAGTATTCTGAGAGAGGTTGGACTAGTGAGAGAGGGAACAACTGGTGGCCAATTTAAACCGGCCAAAGTGCCCTGAATTGAAATGCATGACTCCCTTCTGCGAGGGCTGTTGTTCTCCTGCCAGTGGAGTGTGACTGGATTTAAAGCCGAGCTTGAAAAGCAGTGGACTAATTCATTGTGTTCCTCGGCTACAGTGCCCCAGCACCCGTTAAACCATACAATGATACCAAATAAGTTCTAAGGGTTTCAGATTTTGTTTGTTTGTTTTCTTGAAGTAATCTCACAGCCTTTAATTAAAAGTTACCAAGTGATTAAATGCCTGCACGCATGCACACTCCACATAGGAACACGCACTCGCACAGATTCCTTGGGCGCTGTTCCCTGACAGAGGCCATTTGCTAAATCCTAATGGTATTCATTAGTTTCTTCATTTGTGTCCGTGGAGGCGGGGCACCTTGACGACACACTGTTAATCACCTCTCAAGCTTCAGCCACAGTCAGACTTTGTTTTCTGAGAGCAGATAAAACATATCTAAAATCATCCCCTTTAACTTATTGAGTTGAATCTATTTCATGTGGCTACTAAGTTCTAACTTAAATTGCAAAATATGACTTTGAGAGTTTTAAAATGGTACATCTGCTCCCACATTTCAGACCCTTATCCATAACTATAGCAGTCTTGTAAAATGTCATAAAGTTGCAATCTTAGCCAGTAAAATTAGGAGGAGAAAGCAGATTGAGTTTACATAGAAGCTGGGAACCTGAAGATTAGAGATGCATGCATTTTAGTCATTCATCTGTAATAGAGGAAATGAATAGTTGAGATGAAAAGTTTAGAATTCACAAGGTTAAAACATTATAATCATGCTCAATCATTTTTGGGTTTATACCATAAATTACACATATTTGGTGAATAATCTAACAATTTTGTTTACCACTTGAGTATTGATTAAAAATTTGAAAAACCCTCCAAGTTACCAAAATAAGACACCAAGACTTTGAAAAAGACCATAAAAGATCCATGCTGTGATTTGATATCAAAACTTTTTACAATTTGGAGATTTTTGTAATAACTGGTCTGGTTGTAAAGTGTCATGAGGCTGTGATAATCCAAGAAGTCACAACAGGTCACTTTATACAGGGACGCCAAGTTTCATAATATGATGTCACTATTTGAAAAGACTACATCAACACACATGAATACAACTGGGCTCACTGGATCCTCAAGAGTCTCAGCTTCCCAGTCACACTGGTAGACTGCTGGGATGTCTTGTTTATGTTTAGGGAAGTATATAGAAATATTATAACATACGTTTTACATCTGAAAATACAAGTCAAGAGCAGGGAGTGACCATAATCATCTTCATGGTGAGTTCATGACAGCTGAAAATAACAAGCTAAACTACAGAGCACTGCAGCCAAACTGTATGATACAATTATATACACTGTGCATGTACAACACACAACTCCCTGTTGATGTGCCTGAGTATATTTCCCTGTGCTCTTCATCTCTGGTAATTTGTACAGAGACAGTCTGTCTCTGTTTTTATTGCTTTAACTGGATAAGACTGGACTTCCCATTTAGACCACGGCATCTCCTGCAGCTTTATTTCTCCACGGAATGAGAGGGCAGGATTTAGAGCAGACCTCCCTATTGATAATGATAAATCACTTTGTTTAGTACCTGTCAAAGAGTTCTTTCAAAGCAAATACAATGAGAAGAAAACAAGAAAAGACGAGAAAATATAATATGCAAACACCTTTTTGAGATTTTTATGCAGCAGCATAGTGCAGCCTTGTAACAATATTCTCATCTGTCACATAGTTTGTGTTTGTGTTCTTACATTATTAATGTTGTTTTGACTAACTCACTGCTAATACTTGAAGTCACGAGGATCACAATGAAACAGCATTTTTAATTATATTTTGACATCCTAGTTCTTAAATATCTGTCAAACATATTCTTTATTACCTTTAATCCTCTGAACCCCAAGCTGTTAAAACATGTTGCTCCAGTCACATTTGAATCACTGTGGCCTCGTTTTTCCCTGCAATATATACAGTAAGTATTGGACCTCTATGGAAACAGCACGATCATGGCTAGAAGTTAGGAGAACTAAAAATGTCTTTTATATACTGTATGTTTTTATAATGCCATACATCATAAAAAAGTTGCAGTTGAATTTCTTTAATACATTATTTGCAAGTTTTACCAACATTGGGGAAAAAATGGGGGCTCTGCATTCTATACACACACACACACACACACATATATATATATATATATATATATATATATATATATATATATATATATATATATATATATATATATATATATATATATATATACGTGTATATATATATATATATACGTATATATGTGTGTATATATATATATATATATATAT
>NW_027176307.1:2982578-3015078 GCF_023349555.1 Cebidichthys violaceus | reverse complement strand
CCTCCAGAAGGTCTTATCTTTGTCCATGTGATCAGCAGCAAACTTCAGTCGAGCCTTAAGGTGCCGCTTTTGGAGCAAGGGCTTCCTTCTTGCATGGCAGCCTCTCAGTCCATGGAGATGCAAAACACGCTTGACTGTGGACACTGACACCTGTGTTCCAGCAGCTTCTAATTCTTGGCAGATCTGCTTTTTGGTGGTTCTCGGTTGACTCTTCACCCTCCTGACCAATTTTCTCTCAGCAGCAGGTGATAGCTTGCGTTTTCTTCCTGATCGTGGCAGTGACAAAACAGTGCCATGCACTTTATACTTACAAACAATTGTTTGCACTGTTGCTCTTGGGACCTGCAGCTGCTTTGAAATGGCTCCAAGTGACTTTCCTGACTTGTTCAAGTCAATGATTCGCTTTTTCAGATCCATGCTGAGCTCCTTTGACTTTCCCATTGTAGCGTTTGTGGGCGTTTGTATCCAATGAGCCCTATTTAAATGGCCTCAGAGAAGACACCGGCTGTAGTCACTCATAATCACTCACAAGAAGTTAAGAGGCCATGCTATGAAGCTCATTTCATTGACACAACTTTCTAAGTCACCAAAATTGCTATTTCATGTTGCTGTATGTATATTTTTGACCCAGCAGATTTTGTCACTTTTTCTGTTAACCCATAATAAAGTCATGAAAGAACCAAACTTCATGAATGTTTTTTGTGACAAAGAAGTATCTGTTCCAATCACTCTATCAGAGAAAAATCAGAGTTGTAGAAATAACTGGAAACTCAAGAGAGCCATGACATTATGTTCTTTACAAGTGTATGTAAACTTTTGACCACAACTGTATATGATGCACTGGTGACATGCTGACATTTTCTCCTGGTTCTTCCTGAAGGTGGTTTTAAAATGGATGCCTATTACTAAAGATCATGTAGGTATGCACCAAGCAAGAGGAAAAGTTAACTACAAGACCCAGTGCTTTCAACCACATCTCATGGTAAAGTATAGAAAAAGGGTTGAGTTACTAAGCTTTTACTTTTAAGTAAAAAATTGCAGTATAGAAATTTCAGCACAGATTTGTATGCTGAGAGACAGAAAAAACTAATTTAAGGGATCTTTATCAAAAATGATCGTTGATGTTATGGGTTTGTGACAGTTATTATTCAGTCAATTATTGACATTATTTTAGGCTTCAAGAATCCAGTATCGGACTGTAACTTGTTTCGTAAGAAGTAAGTGTTTCCAAGGTCAGAAGGGGAAAACGGTATTGTAATTTCCAATCAACAGAACTCACTCACGTCAAATTTCTCCGATATTTAATCCATTATCTCTGAAAATGTTCCCCTTTATGACAGCCATCCACACAGTATGTGTGTTGGAAAATGTGTTAATTTATTCAGTATGGCTAATTTTAACTTTGTGATGGCATGATTAAGACATAGCCTTTTTCTTCATCATTATGATATCTGAATCATGCAATCACAATGACGGAAAGACAACTACAATAACTTCATACGCCACAAATCATGATAACAACAAGCGTGGCCCCTGTGTGTGCACTTTTTGTCAAATTGATGTCCTCATGCGTTGTCCAGTGTTTGTCCAGTGGGGAAGAGGCTTTATGAAGACATTCTTGAAGGATAATGGATCAGCATCCGGCTACATGATTACATTATCATGGCCGTCTTGTTTTGTCCCTTTTGGTGACAGAAGTTTGTTCTCCATTTCTTGGTTTTCCACTGTCGTGACTGATTAAAAAGGGAGAAAGACCGCTCAGTTGAATAAATGCCATGTTGTCTGTTATAAACTCCTCTCTCTGCAGTCTCTAATTAATTTTCAAAACCCAGGGCAATCCATGCCTGAGGAGATAACCCCAGTCTCGCTTTATGCAGTGGACTCTAATTTTATCTATTAGATCTAATTGGAAGGTAATTTCCACTGCTGCCACAGGACACTCGTGAATGCACATCCATAGACCATCAGTGTCTACCCAGATGGTGGTGGATCACGAGAACATGAAAGCATCACTGCCTGATGTCTCTACCCTTTAGATTGGGGGAGGAGGAAAAGGCTTACTTAACAATTTCAGAGCCAGATGCTTCCCCGTCTACCTTTAGCATGGGTTTGACTCTTATTGTCTAAGAACAATGCACTTTGTCAACCTAGACTCAAGTTGTTTAATTTCATTTATCCTTTTGTATTCCTTAAATTGCTGACAGTAGATGTATCATATTAATAATAATATGTACAATAAGTCAGACACAAGACAAAAAAGACTGATTTATTCAAATCCAGATGATTCAATACATTTTCCTGACCATTAGCTTTTTAGCAGTGTTGTATCATCCTCTTTCATGTAACCCCGCATTGCCATAGTATAAACTGCTCCACCAGTCAATGTTACTATATATTGATTAAACTGCTCGAGTCAACTCGCTAACTAACAGTTACAAACCAGCTAGCATGCAAAGCTATGTGACTGACGAGCACTAGCGTGTTCCCAGCCGCCTAGCTCAGACATTTGAATAACTTTCAACTTTCGCCTCTATGCAAAGCGGCATCCTCTGACCAGACACTGTGTTGGCCAATCCAGTAAATGCAAGCGCACATTCATGTTGTATCTCTTTTCAGGGTAATACAATCCAACGGCTGTGCAGAGTTTCTGCATCTGGAAAACTCTCAAACTAATGGACATGTTACTCAAGCTGGGCTTAATGGATCATATTTCCTGGGAATATCCCTGACCAATAATTTACATAGTCAAATTTAATTGGTCAAGTCTTTACTAACATTGACTATTGTTTGTTCTATTTCATCCTTACTGACCGCCAGAGGCAGTGCTTAACACTGGATATCTTCTGTCTCGCGCATGCGCAGGTCGAGTCTTTATATCAACAAAGTCACCTGTGACCTCGGATGACCCCCGTCGTCTATAAGTTCCGGTGTCATCCTGAGATCAGTCTTTTTTCATCTTCTCGCTATGCAGGCTTGCTACCATGGTAGCATAAGCTTAAACAAAAATGTGTCTACGATCAAGACATGTTGGAGCTTGTCGCTGTAGCCTTGTGCCCACCGGTCGGAGTTGCGGATCTTTCGCCCTCCAAAGGCTGCGACAAGCTGTCCCTCTTAGGAGGGAACGGCGTGTTTTGCTGTTCAGACCATCGAGCCCCGGACTGGTGGACGCTTCATCGGTCATTTACCAGTCTGATAAGGGCCACATAAATCGTGGCGACAGCAATCGGTGAGATCGATTAACATTGTTTTCTTAACCATTGTTTGTTTTCCACGGTTGGCAGAGCGCTTCCGCTCTAGCTAATCGAGTGGTGGCATGCTAACGAGAGCGTATAGTTACTCTGTCGGCTCGCCCTTCACAGTGAACAGAGTGCCATCGTTCAGGCTAACATGGTCATATGCTAATTTGACTAGATCGACATTAACATTGTGTCCATTGGTTTTGTAGCATTACGGCTATCACAGTTAATAGTGTCCTCGCTCAGGCTAACTGGTGGGACACCAATAGTTACAGCGACTGTCCTAGTGAGGAGTGTCCATCACTCCCCTTTTTGGTCTGTTTCCACAGTGGCAGAGTGCTCTCGCTCAAGCTAATTGGTGGGACACCAATATCTGCAACAACTGTCCGAGTGAAGAGAGTGTCCTTGCTCCCCTCTCACTATAAGGACTGTTTTCTTGGCCTGTTTCCACAGTGGCAGAGTGCTCTCGCTCAAGCTAACTGGTGGGACACCAATATCTGCAGCAAATATCCTAGTGAAGAGAGTGTCCTCGCTCCCCTCTCACTGTAGGGACTGTTCTTTTTTTGGCCTGTTTTTCCCAGTAGCAGAGTGCTCTCGCTCAGGCTAACTGGTGGGACACCAATATCCGCAATGACTGTCCTAGTGAAAAGTGTCCTCACTCCCCTCTCACTGACTGTCCCCTGCCTGTTCTTGTCAGCAGAGCGCTCCGCTCAAACTGACTTAGCAGCCCACACCAACTAGTGGGACAAGGGTTCCTCCAGAATTGTGGCCATGTTTAACTCTCCCGGCTGTAGGACCTGTATGGCTCCTCTTCAGCCGGAGGACGGCCATGACCTCTGCTCCTCTTGCCTTGGCCTTGAGCATCTGAGGGAGGGCCTCTCGGAGAACTAATGCATGAACTGTGGCATCCTGCCTCGAGTAGTAAGGGCTGCTAGGCTCGCCGAGGTGGAACACCTGATGGGTGAGGGCGACCTCTCCCTGTCAGGGCAGCTGAATCCAGCCCAACCTACCCATTCCAAACACCGGGCCACAGAAGCCTCAGGGGCTCTCTCCAAGAGGGCTAAGCCCAGCATGTTGTCTTCTAGAGTGGATCTGCTGACCGCCGAGCTTGCTCAAATGAAGTCGCTTCTCCTGACCCTCCACCCTCGTGCAGGGGGGTCTGAAGCACCAGATCCATCCACGGCTGGCTTGGTTCAAAAGAGGACGTTATCTCACTGGTAGCGTTAATCAATCTCTTTACTGAGTACAGTGAAGGGTGGCCCTCCCATGCTTCTGGGCCTGGCTCCTGTTCCTCAGCTCAGAGTTCTACGGAAGGGGCAGTCGATAGCTCCATGGGGTCTGTCATTCGCATGGTGCTAGCACGCCTGCAGTTAGATACACAGCAGCCGGAACCTCCACATGCAAGTACCTTCTTCAGGCGCATTCCCGCGCCCACCACCTTTTCTGTTCCTCCCTCTGAAGAATATCTGAGGGAGCTGCATGCTTGCTGGAGAGACACCAGGACTCTGTCCCGTCTTACATCAGATGGACGAACCCTGGCTGCCATGCAGGACGCGGCAAAATTTGGCCTTGCCCGTATGCCAGCCGTTGAGCTGACTATTGCGGCCCTCATAGTTTCCCGTGAGGAGACCCTGAGGCCCAATGCTAGGTGCCCTCGACCCCAATGTCGGGTCACAGATGACCTGCTATCCAGGGCTTATGACACAGCAGCACGCATGGACCGTATCGGCTTCAATTCCGACACCGGCCCCCGGCCTTCAGCCGGGTCAAAAATGACCCTATTGTGCATCACCAGTTCGGCAAAATCCCTAACCCTGAGCCAGGAGTTATCTGTGCTCCGGGCCAAGGGCGCAATCGAAATGGTGGACCCCCTGCCACAAGAGCCCGGGGGTTCTACTCAACTTACTTTCCTGTAAAGAAGAAAGGCAGCGGACTGCGCCCAGCCTAGATCTGCGGGGACTCAACAAGTTGCCGTTGCTGTTGCCATTTCACATGTTGAGTACAGCAGACGCCCTTTGTGCTGTTTCCAAGGGAGAGTGGTTCACGTCTGTCGACCTGTTCCTATTGTGCATCACCACAGGCAGTTTCTTCGTTTCGCCCCGTCAGTCCAAGGTGCTTCCATTCGGAATCGCCCTCTCCCCACGTGTTCACAAGGTGCGTTACTGCTGTCCTTTTCCCCTGCAATCACAGGGCAGAAAAAGACTGCTGTACTTAGGCGATTGGCCGATCTGTGCGCCATCCCGGCTTCAGGTGGCACAGGACACTGCTCACCTTCTCTCACGTGGCCTTCTGCGGCCTCAGGGTGAACATGGAGAAGAGCTACCTGAGCCCTTCTCAGAGCATAACCTTCGTTAGTGTGGCTCTAGGAGGGCCTGTCTGTCGCCCCAGCGTGTGGACGACATCCCCCACAACCTCTCCCCCTTCCGAGGGGGCAGACGGTTGCCCTACATCCTTTTCTCCACCTATTGGGTAAACTGACAGCTGCCTCAACTGTTGTTCCCTTGGGTTTGCAGATGGCTGAACAGCCTTCACTTGGATGCCAAGTGGCACAGACACAGGGCAATATTAGTATCAAAACAGTGCCTACTCACTCTATCCCCATGGAGGGAGAGTGCATATCTGGCAAACGGTGTCCCCATGGACTCGGTTCCATCCTGCCGGGAGATTGCCACAACAAATGCCTGCCTTTCAAGGCGGGGTGCAGTGTGGCAGAACAGGACTGCTTGGGGGCAGTTGTCTGCTCAAGACTGCATGGGCATGTCAATGTTGTAGAGCTAGCGCTCAGACACTTGCTGCCATATTTGAAGGGAAAGCATGTGCTTGTCCGGTCAGACAACACCTCTGCTGTGTTTTCACATAGACCATCAAGGGGGCACCAGATCCGCAGAGGTTACTACGGGTATCACTGGGCCCAGTGACCACTGACCAGCCTTCGGGCAATGTACCCACCAGGAGAACGGAACCAGGTTGTTGATTTCCTGTCCCATCACAAGCCTCCACCAGGAGAGTGGCGGCTGCATCCAGACGTGATGTCGACCCACTGCCCCCATTGATTCTCCCTGATGGAGAGGACCAGTTCTCTGGGTCAAGATGCCCTGGTTCACATCTTCTTTATGCCTTTCCACCATTCCCTCTGATCTTACCAACGCTTCTCAGAGTTCTTCCCCGACAGGAGGGATCTCTTGTCGCAACTAGACGGTTGGATTTAGCATCCCAATCCCTGCCGCCTTCAACTAGGGGTCTGGCCGCGGGAGGGCCCATAGAACCAGTCAGACTGACTATTCTGAATGCCAGGGCGTGATCTACCCATCTGCAGTACGGAAACAGGTGGAGGCTGTTTTCTGACTGGTGTGCAGTTCAGAACAAGGACCCAGTACAGTGCCCCATGCCTGCTGAACTCGAGTTTCTACAGTCCCTCCTAGATAAGGGTTGGTCTCCCTCTTTCCTTGGGGTATTCGGGGCAGCATACTAAGGTTGACAATGACACAGTAGGGAACCACAGACTGGTGTCCCTCTTCCTAAAAGGGGCTCTGCGATTGTGCGCCCCGAAGGCCCCTGCATGGGACCTACCCTTGGTACTGGACACCCTATGCTTGCCTCCTTTTGAACCCCTGGCACAGGCAAAGACGTTTTTCTCCTTGCCATCACTTCAGCTAAACGTGTGGGCGAGCTGCATGCCCTGTTGGCGAGTGAATCATTTCTGAGGTGGAACTCAGATGGCTTGGGTGTTACTTTGTGGCCTAATGCAGCGTTTCTCCTAAAGGTGTGGACACGCTCACATATCTACCAGCCTATCCAGCTTGCGCAGTTTGACCCCCCCATCAGGAGAGGAGAGGTCAAGGCTGCTGTGCCCAGTGCGGGCCCTCAGAGCTTATGTTGAAGCCACTGCCTACATACGGCGGTCGGAGCAGCTCTTTGTCAGTTACGGTGGGCCTAAGAAGGGCTGTGCTCTTTCAAAACAGCGCCTGTCCCACTGGATAGTGGAGGCCATGGCCTATGCATACAAGGTGAGCGACCGCGCTCTACCATCCAGAGTGAGGGGCCACTCTACCAGGAGTGTCCTCACGTCAAGGGCAGCCCTGAGAGGTGTGCCTGTGGAGGATATAATACGTGCTGCGTCCCCATGGGCGTCACCGAGCACATTCACCAAACACTACAGAGTTAACGTTGCCACCCCTCACCCACTGGGGAGGGTTCTTTGGCCAATTTCCTCTGCCGGAGCTATACGAGGTAATTACTGTGATTCCTTGTGACTCTGTTGATATAAGTCATCCAGTGTTAAGCACTGCCTCTGGCGGTCAGTAAGGATGAAATAGAACGAAAGTTACGAATGTAACTATGGTTCTATGAATCCTGGATGAACGCCAGAGTTCTTGGTGACTCGGAATCCTGTGAACTTGCGAGAAGATTCCGTAGGACTGATCTCAGGATGACACCGGAACTTATAGACGACGGGGGTCATCCGGGGTCACAGGTGACTTTGTTGATATAAAGACTCGACCTGCGCATGTGGGAGACGGAAGACATCCAGTGTTAAGCATTGCCTCTGGCGGTCATCCAGGATTCATAGAACCGTAGTTACATTCGTAACTTTAGTTTTTTTTGCTCATTGACCCATATTCTCATTTGCGACATTGACTTCCATTTTCCCAATTATACAGTTATTTTTCTTGTCTTGTCATACGAATTTAGTTAATGTTAAGTGTTCCCTCCAATCTCTCTGGGCCGTGCTCTGGTGTGTGTGTGTGTGTGTGTGTGTGTGTGTGTGTGGGCACGGCGCTGTCCGTAGTGCTGAAGCAGAGCAGAGGTCATGACTAACCCCACTATAGCAATCCACAGACTACGCGCCGACCCCTGCTAATTTGACAAAATTGTTCATAAATTAAAAAAAAATATTCAGCACTCAGTTAGGGATATGTTTTCATGTGAGTTCTCAGATTATTAAATGTATTCTTTGATTTTTAAATGGTAGCCAGATGGTATGCTGTGGTTAAGACAGTACGCTGATTGTTCCACAAATGTGGACAATGCCACTGCAAGTGTATGGTGATTTATTCACGCACACTTAGGAGATTGATTTAATTATTTATGCCGAAATAGGCTGTGATTTATTAGGGGAACTAAGAAATGATATGTAAAATCAGACAACATCCCTGTGTAGCAAGAATGAAATGGTCCTTTGTTTTTCTGACATGACACTCTTCCACTGTGAGCTTGGCAGTTCAGACAGGCCTTCAATCAAATTGTCAGTTAGTTGACTATTCAGTGTCACTGCTCATGTTTTCACTTCACTGATACCTGAAACATGTCTCCACCAAAGCAGCCCCTTGTATGATTTTAACACATGGTTGTTTATGGTCTGAGCACCGGCTTAGTGATAAGTGCTCAGCAGCTCACCAATCACAGGACTGTATATCACTTCTGGCACTACTTATTTTTAAAAAAAAAACCTGGATAACTGTTCAAAATCCAGCTTCAAAACCCGCCTTATCTCTTATCGCTATCACTTTTCTCTCTGTGGTAAACTATTCATCTCGTCTTCCTAGTATTTCCCGTCTATTTTGCTCATGTGAGACGGATGCGTTTTTCTTTTTAATAGTGCAGAGCAAAGCAACCTCCTCATAATAATTCTTTTTTGGTAGCACATCAGTGGTATGAAAAGGGAATTAAAATGTTTTCAGATCAATATTGACATCCTTGTAGCCTAAATGCATTTCCTCATCAGCGGGCTGCTGTCAGGTCTTGCACACTACCAAATAACGTGTCAAACAGTTAAAAGTGTTACGAATAATTAGCACAGTGAAGCGAGTTAGCGCCTTACCTTTCCTCTCCACCAGTTTCCTTTCATGTAGCAGTTGGCCTGAGGGTCTGAGCTGTGTTTCTGAGAATCATTAGCCACAGCCGACTCCTTTGAGAGGACCCTGATTGCCGCTCTATGAAATGTGTCTATGACACCGAGTGATACTTTTTGTCACTCGAGTGGAGGAGAGAAGGGAAAATGGTGGAGGGGAGTAGTGGAGCATAAGAAAGTGGACAAGAAAAAGAAAAAATACTCTCTCAGGGTCAGAGTCTTTAGAGAGATCTACAGGAACTCGTGGATAATGTCGAGAGAGCACCAGAGCGTATAGCCTGTGCATTTGTGCAGAAGATTCTGGTTAAAAAGCCAATAGATCTAAACGGTAAATAGTGGATTTAGTGACACTCAACTGAGATCAATATACATGCACAGCAACCTGCTGTTTATCTCTTACTTTTCAAAACAAGCTTAACAGCTTCATGTTAAATGCTTCTTCCCTTCTTGCTTCTTTCCTGTTTGATTCAGGAAATCTTTTGACTGTACTTTTGACTGTGCCCCCACCCCCATTTCTTTTCCTCCAACCTTTCTTTGATCCAAGACGCCTTCCTCTTTTGTTTGTTTTTTTGCTGACCACTGCAGAAGCTTTTGTCTGTGATTCTCGTCCCCGAGCTTACCGAGCGTTCACCGTCTGAGGCCTGCATCTTATCTCGTCTAATTACCGAACGCCGCCGCTGCCTTCTATGTCGTCACTGGAGTGGGGAGAAAGACATAGCAGCGAAACAAAAAATGAAAGGAAAACTCGCGGCTGAAACAAAGGAAAGTTCTAGCGATGACAGTTCTGTGGAAAGTCTGTGAGAGCAGGTTACAATGGCCAAAGAGAGAGAGAGGCGGAGAGGATCAGAAGTACACTCAGCATTAGAGGCAGTTTGATGAATCTGATGTTATTGTTCAAGCTCCCAGGGAGCGCCACATGATGGCAGGTGGAAAATGGCGCCAGGACAAAACTGTGAATACATGAATTTCAATATCCACTCTGAATGCACTTGCTTGCTATCTTTACCGACCAGCGATGGATCCGTTATGAGAAGTTTGCTCAAGGGATGCGAGGCAAAAGGCCAGTTTTGGCTTGATGATTTATGTCTGTGCTTCAGTCTTAATTCGTGAGTCATCACTTCCTGTAGGCAGAGAAGTGACCATACCCATCACCAGAATTTCATTTTGAGCAAATTAGATCTGGGGCATTTCGGTACTGAGCACTGTTGCAGCTCCACTTTGTGATGCAGCCTGGTAATCCATTTTTATTTGTACATAAAAAACTTGGTTAGTGTCACTTATATCCTTGGAGCTGCTTTGGCTCTTTGGGTTTCCAGGCAGCAGAGATAATTCTGTCACAAGACGCCTCCCCCCCATCCCCTGGCCAACCAAACTTCAGATCAATCAATAGCTCTTGACACAGATCCACTCTGCTGAACTACGCCTGCAGCCTCAGGGGCCAACCACAGGGAGCCAAAGACGGAGATAAAACAAGATAACACACACACACACACACACACACACACACACACACACACACACACACACACACACACACACACACACACACACACACAGAGAGAGACAGGATCTGCTCAGAGAGTTAACCTCCATTTCCATGTGAGTTTCTTCTTCTCTTCCTTTTAATTCCTTTCTTATTCATTGGGAGAAGAGAAGAGGAGAGAGGGAGGACAAGGCAGATAAAAGGACAGTCACACAAAGAGAAATTATTTCATCTTATTAGCCAGGGGAACATAGTTTCTATGTGTTTGTGTCGTGTGCATATTTCTTTAAGCCATGTCCCTTCTGGGCCAATACAATGTAGACTGAAAGGATGACTGAATCACAGTTTTTCTGTTTATCTTGGTCAGTTATACAATATTTAAATTACAAAAAGCTAACACACAAAACACTTACAGATGTAACGTGTGTAATGCTGCATTGTAATATTTTAGGTGGAGAATGAGGGCTAATTATTTAATCTTCAGGCTACAATCCTTAAGGAGACTATTTTACAGAGCAACAAACATAAAGTTGTGTTTTTGTTGCTGTAGAATATACTTCTAATTAGTCAGCAGAGAGGATTTATCAGTGTTCGTAACAATGTTTTCAAAATACAGTCAGGTTGATTTGAAGAATTAGTGAATTTGTTTTCCAGTTTGCTGCTGTACAGCACTCTTGTACCAAGCAAATCATTTTGTCATGCGACCCCTTGTGTAATAAAAAAAGAATTCATTTATTTCCCACTACACGAAAACAAATGAAAAAATGTGACTGAAGGAAATACTCAATTTGTTTCAGCATGTCCTTGTTTAACTTGCTGAAATGTATGATTGCTGATACTCCCTTTGGTATTGTCTTTTATCAGCACTTCTGCCGGTATGTTTTCAGTTTGAGGGGTTTGATTATATACTGTAGTAACCAATCACTGCTGTTACATGTGGTGTTGAATCCATGACATAACAGCACCCTGAAATTATTGTAACAGAAGCTACAGGACGGGTGCTTGGATGGAAACAGGGCACATCTAGCTTGGGTTTGTTTATCTTTCCAGAGGTTTTTTTCAATGTGTTATGGATTATTAAGATGAAAACCAGCAGATTTTACATTTCATTATTTTTTGAAGAAGACTTTGGTCTGTTTTTGTTACAGGATCATTTGCAGAGTATTTCTGTTGAGTGAAATAAGTATATGCAACTTTTGAACGATTATAAAAATGTTTATTAGTTGCAGTCCTAAAAACCATCCCAGGACCAGTCCTGAACCTTTGTTTGGAAGTTCATAAATGTCGTGTGTGATTTATGAGATAGATATTTGTCATTTCTACAAAATAAAATTCCTGAATTCTTTTAACCTGAATGTTTTTCTTCCTTTTATCTGAATCCATATCAATGTATTTCAGTGAGTAAATGCTATTTCAGAAACTTTTACACCTTGACGACAATAAATTGCTTACCTTGAAAATTGGAAGATTTTTATTTTGGGTGAAAGTATTGTTTGTCACAAGCTTCAGTCTGACTCTACCGACATGGTAATGAAGCCTGTGATGGTACTTCTAGTGTCACACAGGCAAGGGCGGCAGTGGAATGTCCCTTCAGCAAAAAAAAAAAAAAGGAACAAAACGTATATAATGATGTATAGATATTGAATGAAGAGACGATGCAGGGACGGACGCAAGCGATAAAGATAAACTGCTTGGTGAGCAGAAACGCATACAAACAGTGGGCTTCCTCTCCATGTTTACTCATGCCAAGCGAGGCCTCCTTATCGATCGGCGTGTCGCTCTGAGATCTGAGAGAGTTGCTCCTCATGAGAGACCCTTTCATGTTCTCCCATCTGCGGGACTCTGCTATAGCTAATGACCTGCAGGGGGGAGGGGGGGATGGGATGGGCAAAAAATAAAGCATATTTTAGGTTTTAACAATGATTTCAACCTGAAAATAGCAGTCTTTACAAGGGAAGTGTTGGGGGACTCGAGCTCCTGAGGTTGTGTGTGTGTGTGTGTGTGTGTGTGTGTGTGTGTGTGTGTGTGTGTGTGTGTGTGTGTGTGTGTGTGTGTGTGTGTGTGTGTGTGTGTGTGTGTGTGTGCGTTGGGCCATTTTTCAGAGAAGTCTGCTAATTATGGCAGACAAAACAATGAAAAGGAGAATGCCACGAGGCCTGCAGATCCCCAGTGCAGAAACACACACACACACACACACACACACACACGCATTGTGTGTGTAGAACGACGAGTGACAATTATCTCATTGCTCCAAGCGCTGCTGCTTAGACTCATCAGCAACCTGAAAGAGATGCGCTGTGACAGAACGAGGAGTAAGGAGGGAAAAAAGCAACCGAAAAAAGGGAAACAAGTCCTATCGACTCTTTACTCCTGGTTCTATCAAGGGGACTAGAAACATTCAGGCCATCTGCCAATGACACAAACAACTGCTACATTGTTGAAAATGACACGGATGTGTCAAAATGAAGCTCGGTTCAACTTCATTTAAGAAAACTGTTCACAGGAAGACGTGTAATGGAGAGCCAAATCCTGTGGAGAGATGATAATTGAGGTCACATCAAGTGAAACCTTTTTTCATCCATCAGTCAGTCTGTTTTCTGGCCAGTTTCTCAGTTCCTGTCCGAACAGGTAATGCAGGGCAGACAAAACCCTCTCTTCCCTGACAGCTTCCCTTAAGACTTCCTCAGTTCCTGTTGAACACTGAGATTTTAAACCACCAACATATCTTGGGTCTGCCCCGGGGTCCCCCTCCAGTCTGCCCTGTCCAGTCCACCTCTAAAGGTAACCTCCCAGAGGGGCATTGTGAACCACTTAAGACAGCTCCTCTTCAAGTGGATGAACAGTGGTCTCATTTGAATTTAATTTCAATTTTGACATGATCTGTTTCAACCAATTTTCCAAAGCGTTTCAATGTCCTACATGCACAGAAGGTAAGTGCAGCATGAAATGAAATGTTAAAGGTGATTAAACCTACTGTATTTTAACAGTTTAAAACAAACCTCACTTTCCAATTGTACTTTGACTAAATATATTCCACCTCAGAGGAACTCAATGTAGTTTTGTGCTAGGACGGGTAATCGGATAGAGTGTATGTAATGTCAAAACACCAGACATTGTAGTTACCAGTGTGATCAAATAGATAACATGCTGGCTAGCATTCCCTCACGAACAAGATGGGAGCAGCAGAGACGTCAAAGAAAGAGACGTGTGACCAAAATAAAAGGGGGCGTGACCTGGAGAACCTCATGTGCCACCAGGTCGGGCTGCTGTGTGTGGATGAAAAATCCATCAGCTGTTGGCAGATCAGCATATACTCCGCTCTCCAACCCAACAGTTAACTCACTTACATTGGCTGGCTAGGATTGTTGCACTTGTTCCGTTTAAAAATGTCAATGCCGGGTTCTATTATGGAGATCCAGCAAAGACGGCTGTTCTGACAACAGAAAGCTGATACAGATGTTTGGTGTCGGTTAGAGCCCCTCTTAGTCGACTAATTGGTCATTATGGTCCTCGTCAACTTACATTTCTTTAGTTGATTAGTCATCTTCTATGATGGACTTATTTCCAAAGAAACATATGAGCACATTTCTGGTAAACACAACATTAGAAGTGGTGCTTTTGTATGATTCTTTTTGAGAAACTAGTTTTGCAGATCTGTCGATTTCAATCAACTGATCAACTAGTTGTCTAACTCAAGTGAAAATGTCTTTATTTGAGGACATCCCTAGTGTCGGTGTAAAAGTGCAAAAACAGAATTAATCAAAAACACAAAACCAGAACTAAAACAAAGGATATAAAATCAATTTTAAGAACATGAAAACATTCATCTGGTACAGTGCTGCCACTTAACAAGGACTGACTGCAGCGCATCGTTCACTCTACGGAAAAGGTGATTGGCTGCAATCTGCCTCCACAGACACAGACTCTGCTATTAGTGGGATTGGTGTAGTGCTGCTGCTTTTCTACTGGAATAATAAAGAGTGTGTCACTCATGTTGTCCAACAGGCTCTACTCACTTTGCTAGCTGCTAACGGCCGTGTTGCTTTCACTCTTCTGGTTAAGTTGGCTACCAGAAAAGTGTCGCCTTCATCACTGACAGCTGCCCACAGGGAGTGGTTATCTTCGCATACGCCGATGGAGCATGAGTGAAATCTTATTCATGCATGGCAGTGGCATATCAGCAGTGGGGTATGGCAGCAAGAATTGTAAACATGTCTGTTATTTTTTTACTATCATCAGCGTGCTGTTGCTGAGACACGATGACCTCCAGAATGGCTGCCAAGAGCATTTTGTCTCCTCAAAGTCCCCCATAAAGCCGCAACTGCCAGTGACGCATTCTCTTAAGTGCATGGATGCTGAAACCTGAGATAGCCTTGTGATTTATCAACCATATCTGTCACATATTTCAGTGCTATCTGTGTACCTGTGCACTTCTCCGGAGCAATTCCTTCTCGCGCTGTGTGAACTCCCTGTGATAACACCTCATTCACTCACTCTGATGGAGGAGTTGCTGTATAGAAACCCAGTTCAGAGCAGTTTGAGATTAAGATGCATTTTATTGCTCCTGCCGGGGTGTCTTGTACGCTGGCGATAGACCACCAAGGACGTGAGTAAAAGTACGAGGAAACAGCAGTGCAGGATGTATGGTCAAGAGGCAAGCTGCAAAAGGGCAATGTTTTGTGACATAATAGATTGACTTTAAAAATAAAATCTTATTACCAACTTTTTTTTCCCACAATGCTACAAAAAAGTGATGACCTCAAGAATAGAGAACTAGGATATTGTACTGCAGTAACAATGCTAATTAAATCAATTAAAACAAAGCTTTTAACAGAGTCGTCAACAAATATACTTAAGGCGCAGGAAAAAGAAAAGAAGAAAGAAAATGGATTCATACTTAAAAATCCTCTCCTCTCCTTGTACCGACACTTCCCTCCAGCCCTCTCGCTCCCTCCTCTCTCCTCTCCAATTCCTCATCTCCTTCCCTGCTACAAAATTTGAACAAGATAGAATTTCCCCTGCTGTGTCCGCTGTTTGCAGTTTTGAGCTAGAAGCAACAAAGCATAAAGCAGCCAGGGTGTTTGGCTGTGAAGCAGAGGCTGTATGTAGTGGGCCCATAAATAACCCCCTAAGGGTTGCAGCAAACATTCAGTAAAACATGTCTGTTTATCCAAATGATGCATGCCAAATGGGCAAAGACGGACAATAAACATCTGCAGCTTTCACAAACTGGCAGGGTTTTTTACAATGCTGTATGTATATATTTTCATTGAAATGGTGCTTTGAATCAATATTTGAATAATGTCTTGAAGGACAGCATTTAATGCCTTTCCTCTCTAGCACTGTACCCATGCCGCTCACTATGATAACAGTGAGAGATTACCGCCGGAATTTTTGAAACAATGGTACCTTGAATGTGCAGTGTATGACACCGATTTAACGTACAATTAACCTTCATTGGACCCGTTCACATGAGACAGCTGTCACTCGTTTGTCACCGTTAGCAAAGACACCAGTGTGGAGTGTCGTTCATACACTTTACTGATAAGCCACAAACTTCAGTGACGTAAGGCTTCATGATCGCAGAGAGGTTTAGCTTCACATCTGTATCTGTCCATATTCAGTACATTTAAATGTTGCTGCAGTGTTAACTCCCCCAAGTACAACATAGAGCAGGACAGAGATGCTAACCTCAGCCTAGACTCAGGAACAGTAGCATCTCGGCAGTCGTCGTTTGCTAGATAATGTGTGCTCCTCTTTGGAGGTAATAGGTTCCCACTGAAGGTAGTTAGCTAGTTAGCCGGACTTGCTAACATTTACAGCTTGCATGAGAGCAAATAATACACTGTTTACCACTCTCTAAAATGTGCCACCTGTGCTTCTGTCATCTTCATTTGCAGTCTAGAGATATTTGATAATAACAAAGTTTCAGTATGAGATTATTTTAAAATAAGTGGACTCTTATTAAATATCTTTGACTGCAAGTGAAGAAGACAGTGTGAGAGTCTTTTTGTTCTACATTGTTGACCTACAGGTGTGCATAGGTTCTGCTCTTTCATTTTTTGAAAGGCTCAAAGGAGACACCAATCTCTTGAGACGGTACAAAGCATCTCTTCTACTAGAACCTTCTGCACACCGCCTCAGCATGTCGTGACATCCAAACAGATCTCAAGTGCCACACCAAGGTTGAGATCATTCTTGTCATTGTAATTGACAGGAACTATGGCAGATCAAGGAAAATAAGATCTAGGTTGCATGAAACTGCAATTCCCCTTTAAGAAAAAAGCTGTTCCCCTAAACCTAATGCCCGACAGTATCAGTCTAATCTCAGCTCTCATTGACTCATGGGTAGATGCACACACACGACTGTGGCTATTCAGATAACTCACGGATCAAGAAGCCTCAGCACTCCTATAATTACATGCGTGAAAAAAACCCTCTTTTTCCACCTCATTTTGCAGCCGGGGACACATGGGATTTCAGTAAAGCACTTTCACACAATCATTAAAGAGCTTGACCTTAATTAATGAGGACAACTGGCTAATACATGGATGGTAATGTTGAAGCTGTTTTTCTGCTGCCTTCCACTTTTTTTCTCACACTCCATTTCCACCGCACGCACATCCACTCCATCTCTCACCACCGTCTCCATCTCACCCCCGTCGTTCTTTCATTTCAACTTTCCTGTCTCCCTCCTCCCCGTTGCCTCCGTCTCTCTTCTCGTCCTTCTCTATTTTGCCTGAGCCGCATCGGCGTTCCCAGCCAGCTGAAGATTGGCCTTTGAGCCTCGGCGTCTATCTTTCCGCTTCAAGCTAAATAAGCGCAGGATTAACAATGTGAATGAGAAATCCTGATGACTGCCTGCTGGCCTCAGAATCCAATCCAACCGTTCCCTGTTTAGCGTCATTGTGTGGATATGCCTCACCCTCAGCATTCATTCATAATTGATAGATTCTGATGCAGGGCACTCAGAGAGCTGCCTTGTATATTGTTTGAGACAAGCAAGACCCATTGTTTTCATCCCTGATTGTTGTTGTGGTTGTCTCTGCCTCCGTCACTCCTTCTCCGTCTTGCTGTTGTATTTTGAGTAGTTGGACACTTTTTTTCCCAGAAGGTGATGGGCTTTTACCCCAACCAGACTTTTATTTTTGAGTAAATTACAGGAAATAAAAAAACAGAAGATACTGCAGGGATTCTACCCAGGAGATTTCATTATAAGATCCAAGCTGGAGTTTGAGGCTTCAGCCATTCATCCATGCACTTTATTCAAGCAGGATAATACTCTTTGTAGAGGCGTTCAAACATCTGCGGTGACAAGTGAATTTAATGAGCATCTATAGGGTAACTACTGTATATGTGACACGCGGGGTGTGTTTGAGATAGAGAGGCCAAAAGCAATATCTCGTAATGAATCCGTTTCTGTGAAACAGACATTTTGTGTGTGTGTGTGTGTGTGTGTGTGTGTGTGTGTGTGTGTGTGTGTGAGAGAGAGAGAGAGAGAGAGAGAGAGAGAGAGAGAGAGAGAGAGAGAGAGAGAGAGAGAGAGAGAGAGAGAGAGAGAGAGAGAGAGAGAGAGAGAGAGAGAGAGAGAGAGAGAGAGAGAGAGAGAGAGAGAGAGAGAGAGAGAGAGAGAGAGAGAGAGAGAGAGAGAGTGCGCGCGCGCGTGTGCGTGCATGTGTGTGCATGTGTGTGTGCTGGTCAGGTCATTGCATAATAGAGCTTGCACCCAGAATGTACAGTTCAGCGAGTTAAGGGAAATGTCCCTCCATAACGACAGACATGTCGATCGTTCTATCTGAAGAGGGTCAATGTAATAATAGGTTCAGTGCCATTCAATGCGTTGTGATCAATACTTAGTCCAGTAAGATGCTGATGAGCTTTCCAACCTTCTTGACATCACAATGAAACGGACACAAAAATCTTTATTGTTCTCTGCTGAAAGCTTGCTCCCTTGGATCGATAATGAATATTTTGTTCCGGATTATTATTTGCTTGTTATCTCCTTTTGAACCCTGCACTGCATAATACACTTCAGTTGGCATTTTGCAACGCGTATATTCCACATGTCAAAGATATGCGTGTGCTTGTTGCAGGTCTATTAACGGTGTTGACACCTGGATCTAAAGCATTCAGCAGGATTCAGTGAGCAGAACTGTACTGATGAATATAATGCTCTCAGTTTGTAAGTGAGTGTTCATCATGAGTGGAAATTAGAAAATGACTCACACATCACTGGAATCCTTGCACATAGTAGAGTTATTCAAGTTTGCATTCATCAGGACATTGTGTTTGGACTAGAGCTGAAATGAATTTCTCAAGGAAACATGATTAAAATCCTCAAATTCCTTGCTTTCTCATTCAACTTTTGGGTTGTGTGCAGACCCTCACAAATCTGTGCAGATGATTATATGTATGTCACAAGGACCCCATGGGTTCTCCTATGTGAAAATGATCATTTGCGTATTCATTGCTATAAGAGGCCTGTGAGAGGTTTCTCTTGTTCAAGCTTCTGTAGTATTTTCCCTAAAGAGTGTCAAAATCAAAAGCAAACCAGGAGGCTTGTATTCAAACTCTACTGCAGTTCATGTTTATTGTATAACTGCGCAGCCAGCACATTTTTTCCCAGACATCTTCAGGTTCACCCCAGATTCACTTCATTATGTTGTGATATGATTCCTGCTGTCTTTCGCACCCCGGCAATTATGTGTCTTAGTAATTGAATATTGTTATGATCCAACTTGAAAAATCAATAGTTGCTGCCTCCATGAAAGACAATTGTCTTTTAAAGCAAATATAACCAAACTAAATATATATTTTACATATTTAACATGGAGCCTGTCTACATCCAATGTAATTCCATCTGCAGATGATTGTCTTAATGTTACTAATGTCTGTGATAATCAGCTTCTCCACACCAATCTCTGCTTGTGTTTCTGAATCACGTCCTTTTGATGCGATTTCTATTATGCTCTCGGATTTTTTTTTCTCCATACTTTGTGCGACAAAGTGTGTGTGTGTGTGTGTGTGTGTGTGTGTGTGTGTGTGTGTGTGTGTGTCACAGCAAGGCATAGAGTGTGTTTTACAATGACGTGGGGTTGAACTAGGCAGGTTGACTGACAGGCTCTCTGCTTGTCTCTCAAAGGGCCAGTGAGAATTGAGTAGCAGTAATCCACCACACACTACTGAGATTTCACACTGCGACTCCATGCCTATACTCTGAATTATTTGCTGCCAAGGGAATTTCACACTCGCACACACCAGGGAGCCCTGTTCACTTAGAGTGTGTGTGTGTGTGTGTGTGTGTGTGTGTGTGTGTGTGTGTGTGTGTGTGTGTGTGTGTGTGTGTGTGTGTGTGTTCTGAGAGAGCAATTAGATGATTGATGGTGATTGATGTTGCTGCTCAGGGATGAAAGAACACACACACGTACACACACACACACACCTCTTCTCCGCACCTCCCGGACCGGTCATCATCAATCGGATAATTGCTTTGCACTTCAGCTCGCTGGGTTTGAGGGTTGAATCTCTATTCAATTAGAAAATAGAGCTGTTCTCCATTGTCCCATGAGTCCGAAAGCCTCAGACACAAACACAGAGACGCACAAATGCACACCCCATCTTCAGTCTGGCGCTGTTCGGCTCTGCCATTGACATGCATTTTGTTGTGATCTGATCAGAAGTGGACGGCTCTAAGTACAGGCGAGAATGATCCCCATAGGATCATTGAGGACGCATTAAGATGGGATTGCATTGATCCCACTGAAGGACTGCTTACGCATTTGCTTGTTTGAAAATGTAGAAAAGCCCATAAAAATATGTTACAAATGCGCCAAAGGATTTGGGCGATTTGGTTTGCGTGCCAAGGAATAGTCTTTGTTTGGATTTCTTCAGCGGCGACTTTTCCCTCGGTGGGTCTACGGCCGAACAGGTAGCTCTGTGTATTTTCCCTGTTTATTTTGAAGGTATATGTTTAAGTATTTTGAAAGTACTTCTTATGTCACAGAAACCACTGTGAGGGAACCTTGTGTTTTAGATGTGAATGTATAGGCCTGGTGATGTTTCTGTGTTGTTGTAGACTATAACCGTATATATATTTTTAGGTTAACGAATATGCCAGGTGTGAAAGGGGCCTCTTCCACTACTTGGTAGCCATGTTGAAATGAATAGGTACATGATGAGGAGTATGATCGATGTGATAATTCCCACTCTGAGACCAAGAGGTGCCGGGCAGGAGGGATGCTTTCTGCTGATCAGTTTTTAATCTGTTAAGGTAGAGGAGTGTACAACATACACAAATACACACTGACAACTCACTTCTTACAGGACTTAATTAAACTGGCATTTGTCTCCAGCGATCATTTCAACTGTTTTCAGTGCTTACACTTTCTTCAAACTATTTCAGTGCTTCAGCCTGAACTGCAACTCCCATACAACATTTCACTTGCAAACAATTGATATGTAAAATATGTAAGATGTAAAATTTGCCCTTGCAATTTTCAGCGTAAGCAAGTTTTATGCAGTATACTTTTATCTGATACAAGTATCTATATAAAGTAAAGTAGAATATTTTCATTTCAGTAATATGACCCAAGGTTATTGGCATACTAAAAACAAAGGATGAGAGTGCAGTTGATGAACTTGTATTTTATTAGATGGTTGGATCCATCACACAATTAGTAATGTCATTTATAAAATAATGAAATGACATTACTATGGTAGAAGTGAAATCTGTTTGATAAGAGGCAGTCAAATATGTTTTGTAAATATAAGTTCAGATTTAGTGCACAACAAGTAAGTATGAAGTCAAATGTCATGATGAGAAAGTGAGGATTGTGTGATAGATTTGGTTAAGATATTCTGCCAAAAACCTGAACGGTTGCATGCATTATGTCGAATCAGCACAGAAAAGTATACATTTATGTAAGAAGTTGATCTTTGCTTATAATCTTCCTTCAAACTGTTAATAACCCTCTTTCTCACACTCACACAAAAACCCAGACACAACTGACAAAAGGCCTTTTCTGTTTTCCTTTAGCAGCACTTCATGCGTTCAGGGAAGTGAGAGACACACATAAGCACATTCACAGAGACAGTGATTGGCAGGTGTCGGCCTCAGTGTCCTTTCTGATAAGGTCTTCATTGTGGGGACTGAAAAGTCTACAGAGTGACTCACCTCAAAAGTCAAGGACACAGCAGGAATGTCGATAGAATTTGTCACATTCTTCCGTCGCCTCAGGGTTCAGTTAAAAATGGGCGACTTTATGACCAAATATTTTGAAGTCAACAACAAATCTTACCCATTCTATCACAGTGATAAATGCCCGGTTGATAATATAAAGTTTGTGTTAAACAGCTAAAAAAAAAGACAAATTAATATGCAGACTGGACTGTAAGTTTCTTATTTTAACAAGATCCTTTTTACAGTACAACATTTAGTTTTTTGTTATGATATATTTTGTATTTATTACCAAATAATTGTTTAAAAAAACCCAACATATCTTCTTAAGATAGTTTGTTTTCATGAGAAACATTATTTTTGTGAAAAGGACACAACGCCGGCGTTTTTTTTGTGCACGTATTTTACACAAAACTTGAATATTATGCGACAAAAAAGCAACTTCTTTTTATTTCCGGAGCAAGGAGCTTTTGCCCCATGAATAAAGGCATCAACCAATCATGTTGACACAGGAAGAGCATCCTTTCACAATAAAAGCTCTGGACATGTACACTGCATAACCTGTTACCAGAGGGAGCTTGAGTTCACTTTTGAATAGCTTACGGTAGCTTAGGCACTGCAACAAATACCTCAGGCAGACGCTGCTCTTGGTCAATAGGATTTCGGTAGTTGGTCTACTTCCTGCACAAATCTATTCAAACCTTTTGCAACTGTCGGAAATTTGCAGCCCGTATGAATAGTTTTGATGCGAAAAATTCACAGGAGAGTTTTTTGCATTCTGATGTACCGGTAGTCTCTTCGTCACTCTTCGGTGTGAACAAAATGTGGTACTTTATAATACATTTATATGTCAATAACAGGAAATATGTTGTAATAAAGTGAAAAAAACATATTACACATATGTACTGGAAATCCTCAGAAACGCACACATACAAACGGTTGTCGGGAATATCAACCCCTTCAATACACACTCTGTATTATTAATTATCTTTGTTAATGGGAAATATGTGACACTGATATGTATGATTTAAGGACGATTAAAAGACTAAGCTGAGGGGGAGATTATTCGTTTATTCCTCCTTTTGTTTTTATAGGAACAACCATGAATGAAATGTCCAGATTAGAACCATGATGCATGAAAAAGCTTCTTATTCAAAGATGTGTGGGGGAAGCACACACCCATCAATGGAAGCAGCAGTATGTGTTACAGTGGCAGCTATGGATAATCCTTTTGGGAGCACACCATACAACCAAATGATTCGCATGGCACCGCGTCACTCCCATTTAGAATTGAGAGGAATTTCTCTGCTTAAGTCACACCCAACTGCAACTCTTCAGGAGATGGGAGGCTAGTATGTAAAACATATTTCATATGGAAGCTTGGCACATACGTATGCTATTTACAAAACACACTGACAGATTTCACTTCTCTGATGGAGGGATGGCAAGAATCAGTGGGCATTTATTCGTCTGTGCCTATCCGTCTGGACCGATGTACTACTTATTGGGCTTTTGTTTTTATCTGCTGTTTTTACCATGACAAAAACAAACTGCATTCAAAGAACTGCTATAACCATGAAGAAGTCTAAAGCATCACATTCAGGTCATCCACAAGCTGCTACAGCCTCGGGGGAGCTTGTTGGATGTGAACAAAACAATTTTATCTTTTATCTTTGTCATAATGACGAGCTGTTTATATTTTACTGTTAAGTGGTAGTATCATTGAGACAGAAAACACCCAGGAATATATTTACTGTAAAACAAGCCCTCCTAGAAAACCTGTTGAGTTAGTGTGTGGTAGGAAGTAACAATTACAGTTCCCCTTATTTTATTAATTGTTATTCAACTTTTAAAAAGCATGTCTAAGTATGCAGTAAAATCAGCTTTGAGCTGTAAATTAAATATGACTATACTGTGGTGAAACGTCAATGCTGGTGGTAATATTGGTATTTCCATCCAAATGTACAAAAACTGTACTTCTTGGGTACAAAATGACTCAACACGCAGTCCGCTGTCCACATCCATGGAGTCCTTGAAGAAAAAAAGAGCAGTTTCCAGAGTATATAACATCAGAGAACTATAAGCTGTAGGTGGGTGATGCCAGCATTTTACCTAGACATTGCTCTGAACCTTTGAAAGGTCTGTTATTATATCATATTTAGAGGATAATAAGCTGGGAAACATAGATATACTCCCTTTGGTGTGTACATTGCTACCTAGCTACAGCTTGCGTCTGTACAGTTGGCACGCTGCTTTGAAGAAAAAAACAACAACATGGAGTTATATGCACGACAATCCAGTTGTATCAACACAAGGCAAAAATCACTTCACGGTTATTCTGAACACATTTTACACAAAAGTAAAACTATAGACCTGCTGGTGGCACTAGATGAAAACTCACAACATTCTTTATTGCAAAATTAAACGTCAAATCATCCAATAGTTGTTGAGATATTTCAGCTAGACTGACAGGGGCCTCCTAGGGCTGCTGGCGTGGCTAAAAGAGAAAGGTACAATCGATTTGACTCCGACTGACTCCGGCAGGCCCCTGAGCTACTCGCAAAAGGCACAACATTCAGTATTCCTGAGTTTTATCAGAGCATTCAAGCTGGTGTGCTGTGTAATCAGGATCAAAGCCATAGGCAACATGCTGCGTAGGGATACGGATAGTATTGCTCAGCATTTTCAGTAAGTAAGTAGGTCTCTCTCATAAACAAGTGTTTGCCTGCTGCGGTCAGCATTTCCAATCGAAATCCCACCACTAATTAGCTTCGAGATGTTGCAGAGTTGCACAATATTTTGTCAAATTCTCTAAATGCACATACACACACACACAGACACGCATTTACATAGACACACAAGTCAGTTCAAATGTAGGCCCATGTTTGCTGTCATTAATTGGTGATGTGGGACTCCATACACCAAGCAGAATGTAAAACACTAAATTAAAATGATGAGAGCACACATTAGACACCACTGGCCCTGCATACACAACGAGGTTCCCTTGGCCCTCTCGCCCACCTCGTAAAATGAGCTGTGTTTTCTATCAATTAACAGGTTTCTCTTTGTGGGGTGATCCAGTTGTTTTCCCCATCAATAAAAGAGCTGTGGCGTTTGTTGTCTCAGACGTACCCAAGGAGCCATCAGCCTGAAAGCATGTAAAAGGTCAACACCAGCACAGTAAACCCAGAGATGTACTGAAGTGACCTGCTGAGACTGGAAACCAGACAAAGTCCTGTCCTTGACAGACACGTCAGGGAAAGATCTTTTTTTAAATGTTGTCCTTTAAATGTGGGATGCCAGCAGGCTGCCCTCGTGGACTTTAAAATGACTGTTATTGATCACTACTGGCGCTACTGGGTTTTTAGAGTGGCCACTTTTAAGCTCCATTAGCTAATGTTATTAAAAATATTTCCAGTTATTTTCATCCAATATGCCCCAAAAGAAAAACAAGCTACTTTTATTCTGGCTAAATTATTAGACATTTTATTTAAATTGTTCCACAATCACAGCCTATGGCAAGCATTAAAAGGTAACTATGGTATTTTTCAACCTGGACCCTATTTTCCCATGTTTTTGTGTCTATTGGGGACAAGAGTTTTTGGTCCAGTATTGAGGGAGAACGCTGCAGCCCGGAGCCACTAAATGGGCTGTAACGTAATCGCCAGGGACAACTCCTCACCATCGATTTACATCCACTGAAAGCGCTTGTTTTTCCTGACTGGCTCGGATTGTTATTATAAGTGAGAAATAAAACGTTTCGCTTGATTGATTATTGTGTCATGTGGCGTGTTGCCAGAAGACGTGAGTGACAGTTAAAGAGAGGAATGCCGGTATTGTCAGCGTTTGCTGTGATGGAGATACAGAAAGCGTGGCTTAGTGTTATCTAAAAGACGCTCGATGTCATGGCGGGATATTTCGTTGATTTCAACAATGTGGATGTGACGCGAGATTTCAGAACGAGACATTTTATTTCTCTGTAGGGTCCTTTCCATATTGTTTTCAGATAACAATGTGAGCCTGTCGTTTTACAAAAACAAGCACTTTCTTTTCTTTTTTTTTTTTTGCTGAGGGATTACATTGCAGCCTGTTTAATGGCTGTCGGCTGCAGCGTTCACTCTCAATACCGGACCAATTTCAAATTTGTTGTCCCCATTTGTCACTTAGACACGAAAAAAACATTAGAAAATAGGATCCAGGTTTAAAAAGTGAAATACTGAAGTGACCCTCAAAGCTTGGTTCCATGTAGTTTCTCATTTCTGTCAGACGTAACGTTCACAGAAAACATCAGCAGCCTCCTATGTGTGATGCATTCAGTCCTATAATGATGTTCTCTCGCTGTAACGCAGCACACCTTTATTAATCACCCTGTGTCTTTCTTCCACATATGAAATGAAAACAGACCATTGTTTCTGGACTTTCTTGAAACTTATTTGTTTATTTCTTGTGTGTCTGCGTGGGACTTCTTTGTTTGTCTAATCATTGAACCAGTAAAAAGTATAGTTTATTGATGTGTACAAACCAAGGACAATACAGTGACAAAATATGGCGGTATACTGGGCTGTGAAATGACGTATCGCATAATAAAACCCTGCAGAGAGCGAGAGCAATGCTTTCATACTCTCGCTCTTCCTAGGAGATACGTGCAATATCCCAACAGGAAGTAAAAAGAATCGAAACGAGCACTCGAGCACCTACATGCTGTGAGTTCAATGGTGGATAATCATTTTTCTGACTCTTTTTCAACCGCTGACCTATTGTTGGACATATATAGTGAGCCAGAAGACTAACTTTACAGTGTGTGTGTGTGTGTGTGTGTGTGTGTGTGTGTGTGTGTATGTGTGTGTAAGGCCATTCAGATTTTCTTCAGCAAACAATTACAGCAGTAAATCGATGGGTTTTTTTATTCTGTTTTTTCTTTCCTGCACACGGTGAGTTTATCTGTATCTTTTTTTATGTGTGCACCACACTTCCCAAAGTGCACCGCAGAAGTAAATCAACAGGCCCTGCAGCCTTTATGTCCCATAAAGCTCCCGTACTCCCCCCACAGTCGTTCCGCCCTGTATGTACTTCCCAGGCTTGTCCGGCTCTCATCCCTCACTTCATCTTTTAAGTGCGCATTTGTTCCCTCCGCCTCATGAATAAGACTTAAATTAAAATAATGTAGAACTTGTTTGTTTAGAAGTTGTTTGGGTTATTTCTCTTTTCCACCAGCAATAGTAGACTTTCCTGATACAAGCAACCATATCACTTACAAATACTGTTTGCTCTCCCCAGATTAATTTTCTTCATTTTACACCAAACTAGGTACTTTGTTATGCCGGGATCAGACTACACAGTATCAGCCCAAAGTGGCCAATCCGAAAGATGATGAGTTTTGGGAATGTGAATTAGTGTCAGGCATGACGACTATATTTGATCTTACTCTGTGCAGTGCTACTTTGTGTAAAACAACACATTGTCGAGGAAAGAAGTGGGGATTTTGTCTTGCACCGTAGATTATTGTTGCATCACATTACACGTATAATCTGAAGACTGATGCTATGCATTTTTATAGTTGGGGAAAAAAAAAAATACTGCTGAATGTTATTTCCTCTCCTGTAGAGCAGATGTGACTCTTTGTCCATGGTTTACTGAGCCACACCTAATCTGACACCAGGTGTTGTTCCTCAGCTATCAGCGAGGAACACAAACCTGCAGGACATGAGCTGAGATGGAAACAAACGTAATGAACCATAAACAAAGAACATTTCCCACACTTAAATATAACAATGTGACAAAGACCAGCTGTCTACCACCAGGCCTGAGCGGAGTGTTGACTCAAAAGTCCATCTTGTCGTTTTCTGCAAAAAATAATCTGATTTTATGTTTCCTTATTTTGGGAGGTGATTTTTACGATTGTGTTTGTAGAGAGAATTAAACTACTAGTCCATATTTAAATCTTATTCTAACATACTGTATCTCTCTGATCACTATTGTCTCATTTCATTTCACTGTGAATATACAATATTGTTACGACCGACTCGGAAGTCGCAACATAAGGAGGGACACAACACCAAGTTAGATTCAACAAAACTCAAAGGTTACAGTTTATTACGTGACATGAAACAGATGCAATGTGCAGCTCCAACAGAAGACCAGTATCTGGTGCCAGGAAGGTGAGAGAGAGCGAGGGCGGAGCAAGGAGGCGCTGATATAGGCGAAACCGACACCATCCAGGTGCCCTCAATCACTCATCAGGGAGCTGCACCTAGAACTCAAAGACATAGAACACACACACACCATTCACAGCAGGACATAGAATGATACGTAACAATGTTTTCTATAAATCATAGAAAAAGAAAATTTATATTTTAATTCATTAGTTTAAAATCCACTGATGATAGGTGCTAAAGTCTTTCAGGGACTGAGTTGAGCCACATAGGATCTACAAATCAAATACTTTCAGTAACAGATGTTGCTGTTCATGTAACAGCCATTGTTGGAATTTCTGACCGTATTATTTAAATAAATATGATACCGGACCATTAGCTGGAGAAATTCCCAATATTCCTCTAATATTTCTGTAAATGTGTTGTTGGGATAAATTTGGGTTAAGAGCTTTCCAAAGACACCCTCATATTAATAAAGCAGTACAAGCCTATTGAATTAAAATACATGGAGGTGGACCACACTGACTGGACAATGTCCGATCACATTCCTTGTGAAAACACACACGATCTTCCACAATGCCAGACACCCAGTAACCCCCTCCCCCCCCCTCTCCTCAGTTCTCTGACACTATTTTGTCTGATCTCTCCGTCCCTCTCTTTCTTCCTCTCTCTGCCACAGCCTCTCTCTCGCTCTCTCACATTGATTAATTCCACAGGGCTGCCATCTGATGCTTTTCAAGCCCCGTCCTCCTACCATCGCCCAGGGCTAGGAAGACGACCGGAGGGATACTGACTCACTGGATTGAAGCTCGGCGAAAAAGAGAGAACTTTCTTCACCATAGATCAAGGCACTTCTTCCTTCCAGAGTTGTTGATAGAGGGTCTTGAAAAAAACGCTCTGAGCCTTTGGTCTTCAGAGGAGCAGGCTGCTCGACAGGGACACAGCTGCATTTACAAAACAGGGTGTTTGGAATGATGTGGAGCTGTCTGTTGGTTAAGAATAAACAAAACAGGGCAGGGACAGTTGCAGGGACTGTCCCCGGAGCCCTTATAATGACCAGTTCCAGAGTTTACAAGACCATTGCTCTGTGGGAGGGGTCATCAGCTACATTTGTCCAAGGGCCAGAATATATCTAACCAGAAACTGTGGGGAGCACACTTTAAAAAAAAAAAAAGAATTAAAGTTTATTCAGGCCTAATAAGCCTATCATTGTTAAATATTTTCACTTTTTTTTTTTTTACAAAATTACAATACAAAATGTTATTTCTATTAGCCTATATCAGTGTGAACAGCCAAAAACATCAAAAATCCATTATGATAAGTAGATACTTATCTAGAAAATGCTCTCTGACCTAAGTATCAGCTCGCCAAAGTATCAGCTCACCGAGAAGTGAAGAGAAATTCCTGACCTGCAGCTTGCGCTCGTTTATACATGGCAGGCACTGTAGCTCAAGCACTTTGACCATAAGTTTTAACTTGGTATTGATTACGATTGAGTGTGGTCGCATACACGGAGCGATAAACACTGTTGTAGCAGTAGTTATTGCTTAGGCATGGTCTGATTCTGCAGAGGGAGGCTGCCTGAACGCTGTGTGGAGAAGGAGTCGCCTTCCAGTCTGGTTGTGTGTTATTCACTAATCGACACATTTAGGGGATGCCATCATGATTTAAATGTTTGCAGTGTTTCCCCAGATATACCCGACTTCAGTTGAACAGTGTCGACAAAAACTAGTGCATTGCCAAAACTGAGGATGTCTTTTGTCAGCCAAAGGCTGTTATTCAATGTAATTAAACCCACATTGAATTTGTATAGGGCTATATTGTAGAATTGCAAACAAAGTGTGTGTTGGGGAAAAATAAATTAAGTAGATAAATATACTACGGTGACACAATATATCTCTTTGAGTTTTGAACCGGGTGTCAGACAAAAGGAGGAATTTAAGGATGTGTCTTTGGGCTCTGTGACATCATGTTGTCAGTATTTGGTTGTAATAATTGGTTGATAATGACTTATTTGGTTGTGTGAGTCTGGTATTGTGTTTTGTTTGTTGATCAGTGAACCCAAAATGAAAAAAATTCAAATAGAGGGGCCAAGTAGCATGTTGATTCTCAGTAGGATCGTCTGCTGTACTAGTGAACCTTATACATTACCTGTAATACAGCTTTAAGTTGCATTCCCTGTGAAGGCTGAACAGACCCTGTCCTTTTTACAACCCACTCAGTTACTCATTCAATCAGTGTGCTCTGAGAGTTTTCAGTCTGCAGGAACTACCACTCTGATCAGTGGGTGGGAGCATGGGAGAGCAGATGAACAGTCCAGTCAGGCAGAATGCCGCAGATCAGTGCGGACCTCACCGAGACGTGATGGGAAATGTATTGAAAACCATTATCGGTGCAAATTTCCATTTCAATAAAGAGTTCATCAGGTGCCTTTTTACTACAGTCGCTGGCCCCCTTTGATGACAGCGGGCCCATGACAAATGCTTCATAATCGCACCTACCCAGGGAAAATATGAGTGCACTTGTTGCTCCTAGCAACAGCTCAAAATGGCGTGTGATGAGAATGTGTGCACGGATATGCTTTTTTGCATGCATTTGCATGCAGACGCGTGACTATACCTGTGCACTCGCCTGCCATTGGGAGAATCAGTATTCATATGACTGGGCCCTACTTTATTATATTTATATTCCATTTTACAAGATAAGGGGGAGGGAGAGAGGGAGCACAGATTAGGACATTTATAAACCCCATGGGAAAGACTTTGAAAAGGGAAAAGTATTCTAATGCACCCTCTCAGTCAGGATGTCAGCCTCCACTGATCAGGGATCATTTGTTCATGCTCCTCAGGATGTCTGTCACTTCTGCAGCGATCAGATTTGAAGCCAGCTTGGGCGCATGATGTGTCGCTCTAGAGCTCCAATGAAAGCAACAAAGGAGTCACAATACGGAGACTTCTACTCGCATTTACTGGGAAATGTACCGGTGTATCCAATTTATAGCTACTTGTCACACAAGGAAGATCTACACCAAAAGACTGTCAAAACATATTTCATGTCATTCTACACTATTACATTCCCATTTTCCTCTCCCAACCAAACAACAGATACCGTCAAAAAAACTGAGAGCAATATTCTATATTAGTGGTTCTCAACAATCTTTCCGAAAAATCAAAAAATCTCTCTTAAGTTAGTTTGGTTTCATTTCAAAACTATGGTGGACATTGTAATGGGTCACAAGCCTAAAAGGTTAAGAACTGCAGTTCAACTGTACACGACTAGTTTGGTTTCTGTTCACAATGCAGGGACACAATTAGAGGTTTGCATTTAAGTCACATGACATGTCTTGACCTACTTGATGAAACCAAATATTTTCAATTAGCCAAAATAACAGATTTTTCCTATACTGTAAAACACAACCTTAAATATTATGGACTACATCCCTTTGTCACGTTACAATTAACTAGCCAACCTTTGACAAAATCCGTGTGATAACGACACCTTTCCAATCAAATATGATGTCTTTTCAAATCAATCAACAATTGGTGAGTCTAACATTAAGAGTTGAGAAAGTTGCCAAGTCGGCAACACTGACAGACCTTCCCTTCAGGCCTCCCTCCAAAATCTCTCCCCCCAAATTATCACTATGAACTTAAACATATCGTAATTAACGTAAACAACGAACGTGGCTATTGTTAGTACTCATAGCTGTCAAGCTAGCAGCGTGTGGAAGACTCCGGTGACGAGCAATGAGTGCGCGGGCTGAACACGTAGGCAGGCAGGTTGGTTGGCTGTTTAATCGTTTCATTTGAACCAAATTAAATGATTGGACATGCTTTGTGTGCACTTATTGTTAGCACGAATATGATAGTGTCTGTCCAGTGTCCAAAATTGTTTGAAAATCAAATCAAAATCAAATGCTGGACATGTAATCATTCGGTGGTCTGATTTACACAGACAGGATAAACACACAGCTCTAGTTAAAAATGTGGAAATGCAGCCAGCGTGTTTGTGTTAAACTGAATGCACTTTGAAGGTGACTTTCCAAGAGTACGAACTGAGTTTAAAGTCCTCCCAACGTGGGCCTTTAAGCACTGCAATAAAATGATTTGGTGTACAATATTCAAGGCTGCAGTGAGATTTAAAATGGGACTCTCCTGGGCATCAGCTGCAGAGAAAGAAGGTCATAAGTCTCTCGGAGGAGAGCAGCCTCTTGGCTCTGAGGGGCTCTAAAACCAGATCGGAATTTCTCAGGTATTATGTTGTCTCATAAAAAATATGAACTGGGTTGTGATACCCTAACAAAACGCTGAGAAAAGGCCTGAGTTCTGTCAGTTAGAAGAACATAGTTTTGAAGAGGTGAGGGGTCAGGAATAGGAGCAAATGTAAAAGTCATTGAAAAGAAGCCAGTGTACAAGGAGCTAATGAAAACCCTGACACTGACTGAACTGAACACCTCATTAAGAAATAATCTCTGGGCCACAGGTGGAGGACACGATGTGAGCCTCAGTTTCCTCTGGGACAAGAAAGAAACGGCTTCAAAAGCTCATCCCAGTGGAATCAACACAAGGTAAAAGCCTGAGGAAGATTCTTTCAAGCTTCAAC
>NW_027176307.1:2842578-2980078 GCF_023349555.1 Cebidichthys violaceus | reverse complement strand
CCATAGGGGTTAAATCCAAAGGCGCTGTAGTTGAGTTAATTTGGTTCGGGCGAAGGGAAAATATTTAAATTGTTGATTTTTAGTTTTGGTTCGGTTTGCGTTTGCGCACACTGTCACACATCATCCTGTATCAGCAGTGCTACACATGGACCCACGTGGGGAAAAACAAATTTCAGTGACTGACAGCTAGTCTGCTTCTTATGAGTTTATTAATTTTCTGTGGTGTCTCAAAGAGCTCACAGAGAAATGACCAATTATTATGTGGAGACCGGGTAAAAAAAAAAAAAAGAGACGTTTGTACAGCAAATTGGCAGTTCATTTATTGGACTTAATGAACTGCCAAAGTACAGAGAGGATACATGCACTGCATATCACAGTTTTTACTGCATTTGACTGCCTTATTGATCAGGGAAAATCCCCAGCCTTTTACATAAATGGTTATCAAGTTATTCAAATAACTACATACACTGCTTATTATCAGATCACTTCGTATCTCAGATTGATTTGATAGTAGTATAGCTTTTGAAATCATACTGGAATCACATCTTATCTAAAATCAAACAATTCTGTGGTTGGTCCACTTGTAAGTATTTTTTTAATAAATTGACAGCTTTCACACAAGCCCAAATTGATTTAGACTGGGGTGTTACAGCCCCTTCAAAGTCTACCAAAGTTGCAACTTCGCAGTGGCAGGTTGAGGTCCTTTGTGCTTGTTAATGATTTGAAGCACTGATCCTCACATTTTCACTTTTCTAATTATAGCAGTATGTATCCCTTGCATGCAAAATTACAACTAAAAGAAAAACAAATCAGGATATTGTGCTTGCGTTTTGTCCGTGCACACTCTTCAATCCTGACTGTCAGATTGATTGCGCCGTGAGTTTGTTTTTGTGCTCACTCAACAGTTTTCTATCAATAAGCTTCCTTAAGAAATAATCCTAAACAAAACAGTCATGCCTGGAAAAGAGATAGAACACAGAGAGATGGTGCATAAAGTGGCTCCATGAAGTGTAAATTATTCTCTTGCCGCCAGCATTGATTGTACAAAGTCAGTTTGCGTTGAAGAACATTGTAAGAACAGACAAACTTAATCACACTACAGTGAAATGTGTGTCGACCACGAATGGCCCTGTTGAGACTCACAAACAATAAATATACAGTTTTGTTGTAACGCTGTTAGAGCGTGTTTCAACAGCTGTCATTTTGGAATGACATTCAATTCTCATAATTGGTACAAAACAAGTGCAGACAAGTACATGAACATATATATATATATATATATATATATATATATATATATATAGATAGATAGATAGATAGATAGATAGATAGATATAGATATATAGATATAGATATATATATATATATAGATATATATATATATATATATATATATAGATATATATATATATAGATATATATATATATATATAGATATATATAGATATATATAGATATATATATATATATATATACATATATATATATATATATATATATATATATATATATGACCCAAGAAATTATACAAAGTAAGACGGGGACAAAAACAAACTGAGAACAACAGACTGATGAGTGTACGAGTGAGAAACGGAGGTCCAGCAAAGTGTGTGTGTGTGTGTGTGTGTGTGTGTGTGTGTGTGTGTGTGTGTGTGTGTGTGTGTGTCCATCTTATGTGTGATCCGGTTAATGGATGAGTGAGGGGTATTGATTGAGGTTAGGAAGTAATATGGGATATATTTCAATCTACACAAATACTGTACCGTATTTTTCGGACTATAAGGCGCACCGGATTATAAGGCGCACTGTGAATTAACGTGTCTATGTTCACACATAAACCGCACCGGATTATAAGGCGCATTAAGCAAAACAACACAGTCCGGTAAATCAAACTTTATTCAACTCAGTTGTAACAACAAATACCGGTACAGAAAAATACACTCACTTATCGATTCATTCCTCTTCCACAAATCCATCGAATTCTTCATCTTCAGTGTCTGAGTGAAACAGCTGTGCGATTTCGGCATCAAGAATGCCCGAATCCCTCTCGTCATTTTCCGAGTCAGTCTTGTTGCTGTTATCGGTACATGGCTGTTCAGTGATGATTCCAGCTTTCGTGAAAGCTCGGACGACAGTTGCGACCAATGGTTACTTGTTGTGCTTATTGATCGATTTTGACTTTTAGTTTAGACATTACATTCCTGTTACGGGGCCGATCAGGTAGTGACACAGCGTACCGTAATGCTCCGAATATCCATTGAGCGGAGCGGCTTCTTTGCTTACCAAAGTCGTACTTACATATTTCGACAGATTTTTGAGCGCATTGTACCACATAAAATCGATCAATAAGCACAACAAGTAACCATACATAAGGCGCGCTGGATTATAAGGCGCACTGTCAATTTTTGAGAAAATGTAAGGATTTTAAGTGCGCCTTATAGTCCAAAAAATACGGTACATGTACACAAATATCCCTTTAAATATATACACACAAACAAATGTACATACAATGTGGGGGGGGGGGCGAGAGAGTAGAAGGGAAGAGGAGAAAAAAGAAGAAAAAAAATATATATATATATTTATATTAGTGCTGGGCAACGTTTACAATTTTTAATTGCAATTAATAATTTTCTGCGATTAATCACATTGTTATGCACAAAGTTCAATAATGAATTCAAAAGTAGTGTATTGCGCACTTTTATTTTAAAAGTACTGCTACATGAACAAAAGTGCAATAACATTTGGTTTGCACTTTAAACAAATAAGGTGCTTTTTAACAGCAGTATTCTCTTTACACAGTAGCAGTTATATTTCTTGCACTATCTGTGCTAAGTGTGCTGACTTTATTTGAAACGTTCCACTGCTGTGCAACATGAATAAAATGTTCTGCGCACGTTTCAGCCACAGTCTTCTGTTTTCATGACAGTCACAGTGCAACTCCCACTGTTCATCAATATAATGCACTGTAACTCTGACATTGTAACACCGTCTCTTTTGTAGCTCCTAGGACATCACGTTACAATTGCCGTAAAGGTCTATTCATCTGTCCAACCATCCATCCATCTGCGTTCTATCATTGATGGATATTCAAATGGATGGACTCATGGATGTAGACAGATGGAGTTTACACTAGAGGTGTGGAAATTGCTCGATTCTAAGATGCATCGCAATGCGGACGTAAACAACTTTGCATCGATGCAGTGATGTGGGAGTTTAGTGTAATTTCAGCTCCTTGCAAGTCTTTACTGTGTCATTAACTGTTACTGTCGCACCGAGGGCGGAGCTTACACTTGTGTCCAGAGCAGAGGCGGCACTCGGCAGTCCTCAAGTTTGTTGCTGTCGCTACCAAGCTCGCTGCCATTCTTAGCTGCACTGCTGTCAACAATGTTGGGCAGAAATAACAGTGCATGCAGGCTGACAGTGAACCATGGTGTTATTAACCCTGTCCGGAGATGGAGTAACGTAGAAGGAAGGAAGAGTAGAAGAGCTATCGGTAGGGAAAAAGTCAGAAAAGTCCACTTGCTGCTAAAATAATTTCTCCAGTGTAAAATGCCCTGTCTTAGAGCGGCTATGAGAAAAATGTACTTTTGCAGATAACGTCACACTTGTAATGCACTGCAGAAAGATTTATGTTTTATTTTTGTAATGTATTGTGGGTACTGAGGTGGTCACACAGATACTAGTATTGAAAAAATACAGCTTTTTAATTTAGACTGTTGTAGCCTGATTTTTTTAAAGGCACTTTCAAAATGAAATGGGAGTTCAGATTTATCTCAAAGTAGACATATAAAGAGAATTAGCATCAATTTGCATCAAGAATCTTTGACAGGTGAATTGAATTGGATAATGAGGCCAGTGAATATGCTCATCTCTACTCTATATATGAATGTTGACAAGAGACTGTATGACAAACATTGACAAATGTATTTTTGTTCACAAGGTATGCAGCAATTAAAAATAGCAACATATAAGGTCGGATTCGGTGACTTACACACACGGTAATCGAAAAACAAGTACAATCAAAACAATGCACTTACTTAGGCTGAAAAGCACCGCTATAAGTACACAGGGCAGTGAGCGTGTCTGTAGACATAATGGGGGAAGTCGTGATCAACAACATGCTCCTGTGTTAACCAGAGATTCATAACCCTTCTCTGGAGGTGATAAGAGCATTCTGGGAAATGTAAGAAATCCCTAACTCAATCAGGGGTATCAGGAAGTGTAGTAAAAAGGTGTATTACAGCACTTCATCACAAAATATTTCCTGGAATTCAGCAAACATAACTTTATTATTATTGGGGGGGGGGGGGGGGGCATATGTGCACTGGTCATCTGTTGGTCTGTGCCCTCTTCCCGTCTTTTTTTTTTTTTTTATTGCTGCATTACTGTCACTTGGATGAATGTCTCGAATGGAGATGCTCCACTGAGCGCCGTCATAAAACTCTGTGGGAGTGTGTCTGCATCTGTGCGTAAAACAAATGGCTGTGAAGACTCTGTACCCTCTAACGAAAATGAAAGAACTGTAACAGACAACCTCATAAGGAAATAAATGAGAGAACAGCGAGGATAAATAGATGCAACGTGTAGCTATTTGACAGGCACTGTCAGTCAACTGAATATCAGTGGAAAATATCTCGGTATTGATATTTATAAACTTCATATTGTGTGAGAGAAAACACAAAAGGGTTGACAAAGGTCAAAAAAGTGTGCTTGGAAATTATAGATACCCACTTTTAGATGGGGAAACTTAAACGTACTTACTAATAATGTTAATGATGGCTCTGTTGAGTGGATGACAGTGAGCCAGCATACAGAAAAAAAGGAATGGAGTTGGAACTTACTGACAACAAACATGGCAGTGCCCATTTTCTTAAGCCACCAATTGCAATATACAGTATAAATAGTTTTTTATTTATATTAGAAACACTTTGCAGTTCAGACCAACAACACACAATCTGCAGCCTCTAAAATTACCACAACACCTAAAAGATGAATCTCTCATCAGCAGGAGTTGCTGAGTTGTTATGAAATTCTAGATGTTAATAAAAAAACATTTCAGGACTCATAGCTTAGGTTTAAAATTAATTCTTGATTCGTGATGTGATTGAAAGCTCCATAAAAGCTACTAAATGTACCTGTTTAAAAGAGCAACAATGACATTCTTTAAAACAGTTTACACAACAAAAAATCATAAACCCTTCACAAAGGTTAGGTTTATTGGTGTTAGCCAGGTGTACCCAATCATATGGCAACAGAATGTACATGAAATTGATCTTGAATCAGAAAGTAACCGTTGTCCTTTACTGTGGTACTTGTAAACAGTATTTGAGTATGATGGTGTAGTACTGTTTCACCGCTGTTTAAATGTTGGATGCCACTCAATGATGTGTAACTGAGTAAAGATAATGATTGCTGTCTTTGGCCAAAATTCACGACCATATTACCAACCTACCGTCTAACATTAAGTTGGCTACTTTCATTCTGTGCAGGACTCTAGTCCAGTCCTAATTCTACCAGCTCTGAGATATCAATGATCAGGTCATTTATATCTTTTCCTGAAATGGATGAAGCCATTTGCAATCTAATTTCATTTCACTCCCTGAAAGTCTCTTTTGGCCTGAAACTGGTCCAAAATGTCAAATATCTCATGGCTCAATGTTCATCTTAGAATTGATTTTAGAAAGTTAGATTACTTTCGAAGCAATCAAAGGTGAGATCAGCTGGTACAAGTGTCAGGTTTTGTACTTTGCTTTCATTTGTTTCCTTTGATTTCATATTTCTCATTTACTGGAACCAGAAGCAGTGGAATTTCAAGGTTATAGGGCAATGGCATTTTGAGGATTTCATGATTCATTACATTACATTACAGTCGGTTTTTTTTCATCCATGATTCAGCATAATTTTGGCTGGAACATGATGTTGTTGGAGAGGGACATAACCTGGGAAAGGAAGGTCTGTTTAAAAGCCAGCATGTTGGCTCATAGAGAACATGGAAATTTAAAAACTGGATGCAAGCCTGCCTTCTGTCATCAAAGCCAATGACTTCCTCCACCCCCTCAATATTCTACTTTAACCACAAATTCAGTCTGATGGGTTGTTGACAAGAATGCACAGTATTTGACATTTATTGCACATTATAACATGGATATAAACTAAAATCCTTCACGTCTGACACAAGTGTGGGTGCATGGTACATTGATACTTGTCGCTCGTCTCCCTCCATCTGTTCTCCCTCTTAACAAACCAACTTCTCTTTAGTCGAGAGTGATTGCCGCCTTGAAGCCTCTCTTCCCGTCTTTCTGACATTCCTCCATCTATTCCGACTCCCCAACAGTAATTGCTGATATCGTGCTGCATGCCGATCGGAGAGGAACTGAAGAATGTGTCATCTGAATCAGATGTATAGAGAGAGAGTATGTGTGTGTAGTTCTTGACATGCTGAGTGATTCATTTGCAACCTGTCTTCCCTCCTTACAAAAGAGGAAGGAGGATATTGTGTTGCGGTCGTTTCGATGTGGGTGAAATGAAGAAATAAACCCCTCTTAAAGCCCGACTTCAACTACACTCAGAGACGCAGGAGGCTGCGGATAAGAAGAAGGAAAAGAGGATGGAAAACATATTGAGACGCTTCGGTTCTCAAATGTTTTCCATCTCTGGAATAGAGTAGACCTCTGTTTCAGAAGATGAGAGTACCACACATCATTTATTTGTGTATTCTTTAATCTTGATGTGTTTTGTACTGCACTTGCCAAAGAACACTTATTATTATCATTATTATTATTATTATTATTATTATTATTATTGTCATTGATCATATTAAGATACATCTCCATTCTGTAATGTTAGGCATTCTCAGACATTTCAAAATACTTTTGCCTGATTGAAAAAGGAGATGGTGTTGGATAAAGGTTAAAAAAGTATTTTATCTTGTGCATGCCCTTCGCATTTTGGCTCATTTTCGGAGTGTTTTACTTCTTCTCTGGCCGTGTGATGTCTGAATGTGACAGCCCCGGGCCAATATCATTAATTAAAGCTAAACTAATCTGTGACTCACACTTAACTTTCAGCCTCTGCAGCTGCTCTCTTCTTTTTCTTTCCGTCTTCTCTCAAACAAACATGCACATGCAATCACACACACAGTAAGTCTCGGTGTCTAATTAATGCTGCCAAATTACTAGTTGTGTCCATATCTTGGAGTGCAAAATTAGGGGTTTTCTACTTTGGAGCTGCTGTTGAATATTCAAATGGTCCTAGCTTTAAAACTGGGAGGACTACACGATGCATAAATACTGCACTTTCAAGGCTAATATGGAGATATCTCATCTCTAGTTTGTATTGCCGTGAAATGTAACAAGAACACATATGAACTCACAAGATTTTGGGACATTTTTGGGTCAAATTTACAGTAGATTTGTAACTTTTAAACGGATCTAATGTTGTGCTTACTAAGTGCTGTGCAGACGTATCAAGGCAAACTGTGTTCAGTTGATTTTAGTTCATACTGATGCCAAATGTTTACAATCACCACCAGACATTGTTTTTGGGGAAAGTTTCATAAATAGTACAATTAAATATATTACATTTTTGCTTCACTAAAAATAAACTGAACATAAATGATAATATTGTAGATTTTCCTGATCATTTCCTGTCATTTCATCTCTTAATACTTTCCGACGTCCCTGTCTATTGCTCTCAGGCCCAAGCTCATTTGTTCCTACTAAAAAAATTATGATACAGAAATATATTTGTTTAAAAAAAAGACTAAATACGCTCCTAAAACAGCTGGGCATTGTATAGTTTTTAACAAACATAACACAAACAGGAATAGTGTTTGTTGAGGATTATTTCATGATGCATATTAATACACATTATACATTGGTGCTCTAGTCTGTTGGTCTTGAGATTTGATGACAGAAATATATGGAAAAAATATAGAATATCACCACCTTTATTCATTAAATACATTTTTAGTAGATCGCTACAGCTTCCCTAACAGAAAACATAACTAATAAGGCAACACCAAGAAAGAGCAAATGCATGAAAACAAAACAGTGTACAACAAGGTTAGCAGGGAGACGTGCCAGGAATGTGGCATCGCTCAGCAACAAGCATGGTGGCTTTCTCTGGGAGAATCTAGCAGTGTTGCCTCTTTAAGGTAATAACGGTGGAGTTGTTTTCTCTGATATGATCTTAAGTGTGCTTTACAGGATATGAGTTCTGGCAGGATCTCTTATACCAGGCTGTGACAGGGAGCTATCGCTGCACCGCACTGATTTGGTGTATGAAGGCCTTCCTGCTCAAATTCAATTCATATGTTGCTAACTTGTTCTCGCTGATGTCGCTGCTTCAGACATTTCAAAGGATCCTTTCCACCCCCAACATCCACCTCTGTAATGCGTGTTGCTGAGACTGAACCCGTTAGCTGAGACGGGCGCTTTGAGTCGGCACATACTGAACAGAGAATGTGGGAGAAGCATCATCCTGCAAATAATATCACAGCACCACTGTGCATGTAATGCCTGCACAGAATGAGTCTAGTATCCTGGTAACTAGTCTTTGGTAGTAGAAAACTATGTCATGGTTGAGCTTGATGCAATCTGCAATCAATTGCTGTAACCTCATGTGAAATTCAATTTGCAGCCACAGGTAAAACAGAACAGTCCATTGTTGTTAATAGACGGGGAGAATGCTGCTTTTGGGAGCACAGTAGGGAAGGAACATAATATACTTTACAGACTTATTGGCGATTTTCTTTTTTGTAATTGGAAGGATCAGGTAGCTTTACCTTAAGTCTCCAGATCCCGTAAACCACAAGCAGCATGTTGAGAAATCACATCCATTAACAACAAAGTAAACACGAACAAGCTTTACCACTTTTGCTTTTAAAGCGCTTTTAAGACTTTAAAGCTTTTAAGACTCAGTTGTTCAACCGAGTCTCTTTTGTGTGTGTGAATGTTTTTGAGCATACACACAGGTTTGAAACTAGTCTTTATGTTTTTCAATGGATGTTAAGTATGCATTTATAATATGCATTTCACCTATTTTGTTACAATTTCCAACTTAACATTTGAGTTCAGTGTTAGATCCCAAGGTTGTTTAGTCATTTTGTTTTCCTCTTCCCTGTTTTGTTTCATAATGTTTCTCCTATTTTAGTTTATAGTTCAGAGAAAAACATCATGATCCACTCTCAAATTCACACTCTTAGAGAGGTCATTGTTTAAGATGAAATGGAAGCAACTGTGAAGGTTTATTCTTAGCCTGCTTTAGTGCTTTAATGTCTTAAAATATACTTACACAGAGGGAGAGGTCCCTGTCTCCCCTCATTCCTTCCTCCTCTGTCTAGTTAACTGACTGTTCAATCAATAGCTGCGAGAGGAGGGTGAACTTTCGAGGGGTGGTTAATTGGAGTGGAGACTGTTTGAATGGAAATCACTAATGACATGGAGAGGCTGGTGTGTGTAGTCTTCTCATCTAAATAATAACCCATGATATAGCCCTATATACCATACTATGAGAACAGGAGTTTTTAATGTTCATACCCATAGTTCATATTTAGCGTCGGGACAGTGAGTGGTGTCTATATAAAGTAACAGTGAGCTAAGCTTGTGGTGTGCTGACAGATCCACTGTTCTAATTTGTCTAGTTAACATATTCTGTATACGCAGGTTTGGAGGTTCTGGCAGTAATGATGTTGGCATTAAATGCAAGAAAAATGTTGCAGACCTGGGTTTAAGGAATTGAATCCCTTGTTTACCGACTAAAAATACATGGCCACGACGTGCACAACATCAATTTGCAGACACGAGCAGAATAATTAATTATACGTACACTGACTAAGACCTCATTTGCATCCAGTATTAAGATATAATTTGCATTGTAGCTTCACATCCGCTGCCTGGATACTGAGCAGCCTGATCATATTCCTCCATCCATTATATATGAGTGTGCTTTCTGTCCAGCTTGTAAATACATTTCATGCAGACAAAAAACAAAGTGAGCAGGTTTGAAAGCGGCACCAAAAATGGCAGATGATGCAGCACAGCTTGGACTTTTTAGATTTTATGTTGAAAACCCACAATGATGTTTGTTTCTGTCTCACTGTTGTATAACTAAGTTATTCACTACTCTATATACCATATAGCGAAATGTATAAAACTTTACATTGTGAAAATACACAAAGAGATAATTTGGGACACTATTTGGAAATACCAACACTTAAATTTACTGTTTTTTTGTTCACCAGCAGTTGTACTCTACGGTGAATAATTGTCCTTAAAGTAAATGACTAGAGTTGCCCTTTTCAGCACCTTGGAGAGAGACAGAGACCATTGCTGCGTAGAAATGTTCCTAACTGAGTGAATTGACCTGGACATTCGCCAATAGCAGCCATGATAATAGCAGGTGGAATTCTCTTGATATTGAACAGTTGAATTGATATTGCAGGAGTGAATTGTCAATTCTGGTATGTGAGACTCTACTGGGAGCAGTGTTAATTGTAAAGTTTGACAGCACCAGGAAGGAAGGACCTGCGGTATCTTTCCTGTTTATTTAGCCTGCATGAAACGCATAGGTTGAAGTGAAAGATGCATATTTTGTAGTCTATCTTCAGAACATTGTAGTTTCACTACAGCAGATATCAATAAAACAGCCGTTGGGTCATAAATATGTAGTTTAGTGAAAGAGCAGTCAAATTGTCCTTCACATCTATCCTTAACCGCATTTAACCGATTCGGTACCATGGAAAGAGAGAGACCTAAGAAATGAACCTTTAAGAGGCCAGTATTCTCCATCAGAACTGCTTGTCGGATGCTCAAATAGCTACCGTGGCACCTTTCTGACATCAAATGAGGATGGTCTTCATCTGACAATTATTAGAACTGAAACATTCACACTTGTGGCACTTTTTGAGCAATAGATTGCAACACTACGAAGGATGAGACTATCTGACAAATGTGCACCACTATCCCCATATTTAAAAGATATTGCACCTTCCCACTCTTTTTTGACAGCAAGCTTCTCACACCGCCTTCAAAAAGCATTTAAAGCCTGATGTGGTCATGTCTCGTATACTAGTTCTGATTGAACACACCCCGATCCTAACAGACGCTCAGGATGGTGTTTAGGCGATATCAGTATTTGAAAGATGGCTTATACTGCCTCATAAATTGGCACTCAATCTAACCTCACTGTTAGTATGTGACCTCCGATCATTGTGTAGCCCATGTTCTGAGGCAGCTTCAGATAATTTCACTCTCTTTAAAAAAAACATTAAATCACACCACAATGTGTTGAAGCACCATTTTCATGTTGTCTGATCTAACTTGAAATCTCTTATGTCGGTCAGGTTTGGTTGAACTTTATAAAATAAACCCTGGAGTGTATCATCATCCGTCTTCTATTAATGTAGAAACTCATCATGGCTGCATTATTATAGAAATTATCCAGAGGCTGTAATGCCTTCATATGTTTTTGGGCCGCCTGGCTATCATCATCTCATCTCAAGACTTAATAGCCTCGCTCCATTACTGACCAATCTCCATGGAAGAATTGCATCAATGGCCACTCCTTTCAATGCTCGTCTTGAGAGTGTGTGTGTGTGTGTGTGTGTGTGTTGACTCACCTTCTGACATACCGGATATTTCCCTTTGAGAGAGTATGCAGCTGGTTGCTAAGATACTGTATAATGGGGCAATCACTGGTAGGGGTAGGAGTTCAGTGAAATGTTCAGTTAGATTAAGGTTGGGCTGACGCATTCAGTCATGGACGGTCCTCAAAAGTATAGATGTACAAACGTGTGTGTGCGTGTAGTTTGAGAAGGAGAGGTTATCTTCATTCGCTGGTTTGTGTGTGACTCTGAATGCCGTCTGAGCTGCCCTCAGCGGTGTAGCTCTGCGTGTTGGAGAGTTATTGTCTGTTTATTCTCTGGGGGGTCATTGTGATCAATGAAGATCTGCCCTCTTAGTTTTGCCCTTTTTGAATGGCTTTCAACCAGGGCAGCAGCATGGAGCCAGTTTATCCGCCTCATTCATCTTTCACAGCATCTTGTTCTGCTTCCCACAAGGCCAGGTAGGTGTAGATGTGTGTTTGTGTGGGAAAAGGACAGTATTTATTGTTTACTTCGCTCTGAGATAGATAGGTCATAAGTCACTGTGACTTTTTCTTTGTTTTCATGAATGATTCAGCTGCCTGACAATCGAAATAAACTACCATCATCTCACAGGGAGAGAAGCAAACACACAGCAACAGCAACAACAGCGGGAACAAAGGTCCACCTGAGTAACTCTTCAATACTTTATGTTCTTTGTTCCCAATTTCAATTTTTAAAGAAACACTGGAGAGACTGATAGGAGGATGCACAAGATTTGTTTTCCATCTCAGACTAATGTTTCCAGCGACTGGTTGTGAATCATCCTGACTGGAAGTTTGATTGTTCAGCCTGTGTGCGTCTGCAGGGCCTCCGCGACGTGGAGACATGAGGCAAAGAGGACCTTTTTGTTTAGAGTCCTGACTCTGATTTTTAGAGGCCAATACCAACATCAGTATTTTAAAGTTTACCAGAATCAGATGTTTATCGTCCAATATTCATACTTTTAAATGAGAAGGCTACTAATGACCATACAAACATAACTTAAAACCCACTTATTTCAGAATAATTTTTTTAAAGAATGATGACGTGTACTAAGCGAGACAATTTACAACTGTAAATGTATGTAATGTAAATACCCTAATTTACTTGTCTTTTACATTTCTCTTCTGAAATGTCCTACTTGTATATGGTAATGCTATTCTAGCCAAGAACATGTTACAGTGATTTACATTTTTGGTCTTTCTTGTGGTGATCACAAATCAGAATAGGGACCAAATATATTGAGTGGTGTTACAGTGGTGGTATAAGTATAAATGTCCCGTGCAGTATGGCAAATATGGACATCATAAACCTAACCAATCAAAAGAAAACATTTAATGACTCCAATTTTAGTTCTTCTTTCGATATTTCATTGTAGTTCTTATACATTAGGTTATCTATAACGTTTGTTACTTGAAAATGTCTGGAAATAATTAAGTAATTGTCCAGTACATTCAGTAATGATAGATAGATAGATAGATAGATAGATAGATAGATAGATAGATAGATAGATAGTAACTTTATTGATCTCGCGAGGGGAAATTATTTTGTTACAAGCAGCAATAGGTTACAGGTATAAAAATCTTAATATTATATATAAAGAAAAAAAGAAAAAGAAAAATACAAGAAAAATACACGTCACAATATGTGCTCAAACCCTGAAGGTCTCTCAGGTTTTAATTGTGCTTTTATACTCACCACATAACCTGTGTTTTAGTGTTATTCTTAATAATCAATAAGTGACATTCAGATATGACCTTATAGAGGAAGTGTTTCATTGTCCACCATTTTCCCCCAATGGGACTGCTGCTGGAGGGCTACACAGATCCCTCTCTTCTCTTTCCACTTGGTTCCAGATCTATTTCTGTGTGCGTGTGTGTGTGTGTGTGTGTGTGTGTGTGTGTGTGTGTGTGTGTGGTCTCCAGAGTGGTGACATTCACAGACATTCGGAGACGAGCCGTGCCATGCCAAGCTAACACCCTGACATTGTCCTGACATTTCCCTCCTGCTGGCTCCCACTCATCTGCCTGCTTAGTGTGTGTGTGTGTGTGTGTGTGTGTGTGTGTGTGTGTGTGTGTGTGTGTGTGTGTGTGTGTGTGTGTGTGTGTGTGTGTGTGTGTGTGGGAGATTTCAAACTCACCGCCTCCCAGATTCACAGAAAAGGGCTCAGAACTGCACTAATGGCTTTGGAAGGAAGTGCATCAAAGTAATTTGCTGCTGTGTGAATGTGTATATACTGTATATATACTGTACAACTGTGTGAGTGCACCCTTTATAATTGCTTTAGAGTGCAAATTAATGGATGTCTTGAAAGATGCAGACTGAACATTAAGGTTTTTCTTGAACATATTAAAGATCAAAAGTAAAACACTCAAATGGACATTTAAAATATTGACATATACTGTACATACACAATTTTTATAAAGCAACATTCTTATAAAGATCTATAAGACCTTGAATATGAAGGCAAATCACTGTCAAAATCCAAGAGCGCAAATGAGATCCATGCGCTGCGCAAATCAAAAAGCATATTTTACTTTGACGAGTGAAAGTCACTCTCACGCGAGTGAAAGTCGCTTGCGAAGCTTTACCCTGCTCACTCGCGAGTAGTTTTTCTTTTTGACAGTAAGTGGGCGGACCCAGTCTCTGTTGTATCTCTACATCTAATTGGTTACAATCCTCGTCTTTGGACTGACCGGCTATCACTGCGACACAGACGCCAGGTCTGTTAGAGGTGGTTTTCAATCCGCCACTAAACACGACTCCACCACACCTCAGAATCTCAGAATGTTCTACATTTGTCTGACAGGTTTTGTAAACTTTTCAGACTGTAGAAGCAGATGAAATACAAATTATGTTAATAGCGTTTTGAAATACAATAATTAAAAATGTGTTTCTCTTGTAAGTCAAGTTGCTCAGATTGATTTATATTCACTCATCATTCTATTACAGACAATGTGTTTGATAGTCAAACCTCTTGTGACAAACAGCTCAAAGAATCTCTTTGATCTTAATTGATTAAAACATGATGTGATCATATTTAATCATACTGTTGTGTTTACAGAAGAGATATAATGTAGTTGTATATAATATGAGCAAAAATTTGGACCCGCTCAAAGATCTGTAGCCAAGATTAGGGACCACTGTTTCTATATTAACTGTTTGTCCAATTTAAATCACTGACTAATTAGTAAGTAATTAGTGGATTAAAAAGTATTCAGATCCTTCACTGCAGTAAACGTACTAATACTGATGAAACAATCCATTATGAGTAAATACCTGCATTCAAAACCTTAGTCAAGTATGTTATTATCAGCAAAATGTACTTTAAGTATAAAGGTACCCGTGCAGTAAGATGTACATTATTTGCCCCTGACCTGTAGTGCATTCTGAGAATCTCCCCCTAGCGTCTGTGTGAGAGTGAAAGACTCGAGCTCGCGGGGTATTGCCTTCATACTTGAAGTCATGTTTGTTCAGGGTTTTAGTTAAGAGCGTTTAAAGGGAGTTAAACAAAAAAGCCCTAATCATGCCTTCTTGTGTGAGATCTCATCAAAATATCCCTTTAAAATCAGTTCAAGTTAATGTATTCAAATAAACAATCAGTGTAGTGTCAGTTAGTGCTAAAAATAAATACGTTCAATCAACTAACCTTTTTCATATACTCACATTTCCTCGTTTTAGTGTCTTTGAGTCAGTAACTGAGCTCTGTTTTGTAGCTTGGAGCAGCATAATTCAGTCTGGATTCTACAACCGTACGCAGAAGTGAGGTTTCTCACCTTTTGCATCCGTACCTTGTCTTCTCACCCTCATGGTATAAACACAGTGTTTCCAAGTGGCATTATTGTTGGCGCAGCTGTCGCAAAGACAACCGGATCGCTTTCCTTTTTTCTCAGAGCCACCAACGAGGAGGTTAACGCATGTAGAGCGAGGTCGGCGCACAGCTCCTCCACGATTATAATGAATGGATTTGATGCTGTTCTGTGGATGTCTGTTCTCCGTTTTCTTGTCGTTGCATCGTTAATTAGTGGTGAAAACGGTTTTCTTAATGATGAAACTTTATATATATGTCATGTTAAAAATGATGCAATACAATGTGGTTTAAAAACAGATGAGGGATACTTATAAGAACACAGAGGCATCAACAACAAAGCAGAAAGGGCAATGCAAATATATTTTGGTGGTGCTTCACATTTAAATATATTAATTTACAATGCTGTTGAAACAATGTTAATATCATTCAGACAACTTAGACATTTAGATGAATTTTAATGAGCAAATCATCACATTAATGTTCACTGTGAGTACTATCATTGCTACTAGGAATCCTATTAGCATTGAAAAACAGCCTGACAGACATAAATCCATCTACACATTATTCATTCATTCATCCATTTATCAATCAATCTGGTAAAAGATAAATCACCTTGATGTTATCAGAACTGATTTGTGATTCAAATGCGACACACAGGCTAGTATTGGCCCAACCCTTGTTCTGACACACTCCAGCTGTCCTGAATGTTCTGCCAGGAAACAAAGTTAGCCGTCCACACAGTCGGAGCAGCTGTGGGGATTGACTTGAAGCACTGAGGAGTGTGAGCAGTCATAACGGACGTTCTCACAGAGATACTGAGTCTCAGGACCTGGCCTGTTAGGCCAGCACTCTGTAGACTGTTACACTTTGCAGAGCTCTGAGTGCCGTGGGGAGATGATGTGGCAGATGGAAGGAAGGAGCTTAAATACACCGAGCTGGCAGCCAAGGTTGAAGAGTCTCGGTGAGCCCTGAACAAGTTGGGCGTTGTGGATTGGCACATCCAGGAGTAGTTTATTCAGGGAGGTTGGGATTTGAGTTCTGGGATTATAACAGGACTTGAGATCAGCCAAAGGCTCAGACTGAAAACTGGTCGAACAGCGAGGAGCTTTAAACATCCAGATCCAAGATAGGAATCATATTTTCCAATTTGCACTCGGAAGGAAAATTATATTTAAAATTAAAATGTTTCAAAGCTACATGGCAACTTTGTTCATTATCTTTGAGGGGGCTCTCCTTCAATTATACACATACAAATGTAGCTTTCCTGTCATGAGAAGCACCACTCTGCCAGTGAAACAGTTGTATAATGTTTGGAGGAAGCTTTCCAATATGAAAAGTAATAAGCAGAGACTTACATCTTTGACAACAAAAAACATTGTGTGAGTTAAAAAATGAACCCTACAGGGATGAAATGTGCTAGCAAGTGCATTATGGGAAATGTATTATTATTTCTATAAACTTTCTGAAAGTGCAATACTAAATCATCGCAATACCACGGTGCAGGAGGGAGTGTTGACTGTTTACATATACAAATTTATTTCCCAGCAAAACTGTAAGGTGTGAAAAGCATAATAACAGAACGTCATGGGGATGAGAGAGGAAATGATGTGACATTAGTTAGTATGTGTGTATATATATATATATATATATATATATATATATATATATATATATATATATATATATATATATATATATATGAATTTTAGCCTGCAACAACCCATGTTTTTGGCCACAATTTGTGAACACAGCATTGATGTATCATCAGCCTTTAGGTTGATGAACAGCTCACTCCACTGACTGCTGAGGGAAATGTCTGCCTCTTTAGCTGTTAAATGTTCCCCTATGTTCCCCAGCTAGTCGCTAACTTTGTCTCTCTGCGGTTTAGTGCTGGAGAGGCAGGGTACAGTGGGTTTACCAGAGCCTTTCTGCTGCATTCTACGGCGAGAAATGAGGTTGATGAGATTTTTTAAAAAGAGGGAAAACATAGCTGCAGTGGCCTCTATAAGAGTGGTACTATAGTGTTCCACCTCATTAGTGCTGCACAGCTTGCAGGTTTTTTTTTTTTTTTTCTACCACTACATTATCAAAACGGGTGCAGTAACTCTCTAATCCTCAACTCAATTAAACTCAGATTTCACCTAACCCAACATGCTAGTCATACTAGCTGGAAGAAACACATCATGAAATAGTTAACTAGTTTTCACCCCATCAACTCAGACAGTGTCAGTTGATGGTCGGCATGCTCACACTGTGGTACGCACAAATCACTTTTTCTTCACAAGAGTTCATAGAGTTTAATTATTGAACTGGTATTGAGAGAGTTACTGTTAAACCATATCAATCTTCAAAGAACTCCAATACTTGTATCTCTCTCTGATCAACATCAGAGCAAACATTCTAGCAGCAAAACCGAAGTATGTTGTTCGCTCATAAAGTCTTGATTGGTTAGTTTCAAAGGCCTTAAAATGTTGTGTTGGAAAAGATAAAGATATCGCACACTCTCTACAGCTGGATACTAGGAACATTTCATTTCTAGTTTTAAAAGGGGAGATCCATGTCAGTTCAAAGTGTTCGATAAAATGTTCCACTTGTGAACTTTGCACAGTGTACAGAACCTTTTCTTATCGCAATCCCTAAAGGTCAGCCTTCCCATCAGCTCATTTTTTGCTACAGTGATTGATTAATTAAGTGGAAGTCCCTCCATTAGCGGTGTTAAAATAGCAGTGTCGATAAATGTCAGTCCAATCAGTGCTGAGATGTGAGGGGAGTTATTTGTGAAGCTCAAAATGAAATGTGCTGCTGATAGCTGGTTAAGACCACATTAATACCACACGAGCTAAGACATGGTCCTGATACTTCTTCATTAGCATTATACGATGACAGACATTTGCTTAAACTGATCTGTTGATCCGCATTTAGTTACTGTCACTTTGACATTATTCTTTGGTTGGTAATGTTATCTAATAAAAGACATCAAGGGACTCATGGTTGTTTCCAAAAGGCTTTTCTTAAAAAGATAATATTGTTCTCTTATTCATTTGTCTGTCTGCCCTTAATCAGTCTAACCAGGTCCCCTTTATTCTTCTCCTCTTATTAATATTCTGTTGCACGTTGCTTAAAGCATTAGCAATAGATTTGTGAAACAAGCTGTGAACAGAGCATTGACTTACAACATTTGCATTCATCTGCAGACGTTTTGTTGTTGTTCACCTGATAGATGCAAGTTCAATATTGCAATATATTGTAGCTCTGTTTCAGTCTCGTCAAACTCCTGAGGGAACATATCTGGATTTTAAACTGCTAAATGTTCCACTATGTTCACCAGATACTTACCGACTTTGTCTGCCTTTTTTTCCCCTTGAAACTAAGTTGATGAGAGCAAACAAAAACAGTAAAGTTGTAGGTCATGAAAACCTAAAAACAAAGAGCTAAAAAGACAATATAACAGTCCATGTAGCTGCGGGTAACTGCAGAGTTAAACATGGTATTTATGTTTTGTTTTACTTTGATTACTTAATTTGTTAAATGCTTTGTTCAGTAAAATGCAGTAAGTTATTATCAAAGTCAGCCTATTTAAGCTGAGAACTGCGAAATAAAATCTGTTGGTCAATTTACCCATTCAGTGATGAGGTGGTGGAGCAGCAGAACACATGTTACTAATTAAATTAGGGATGTGTCCATTTATTCAAGTGTCCCGGTAAGTCACGACAGTGAGGCAGCATACACAATACCAGCACCCTGAAACTGAAGCAGCTAAATGGAATTCAGCCATCGATTTCATTATGCAACAGTAGTGTGCTTCAGGGGCGAAGTCATTATTTTGTTGTATTTGATACAAAATACAATCAATGCAGCCAGGGTAGACTGTGCACATATAAGAGCCAAAGACACAGAGGGAACGGCTCTGATGTCAAACCATGGTCATTATATTCTCATCACCTCCCCACCAGTCTTTGTCTTTGTCCCTGAGTTCATTCACATCAGTACTGTAGGGAAGTCTGTGCTGGGCTAATAATGCTTCTCTTCTCACTGACCTTTCTTACTGCACAATGGACGACCAGGTGCCATGTGCGCTGACATGTCCTCCTCTGCAGTGCTTTTCTGTAGCGTCTGTCTCTCTCTCTCTCTCTCACACACACACACACACTCAAATATGTCTGTTTATCAGCTGCAGTCCACATGCTAAGGGTAACAAAAGTGAGTTACAAGAGCAAAAAGTGTGTGCTTGTGTAGCTAAAAAGCCATTGGACACACACACACACACACACACACACACACACACACACACACACACACACACACACACGTATAGATCGGGGAGGTCAGGGAGATGAGAGCAGCAGGATGACCCATTGGGGTCAGATCAGTCTCAATATTATTGAATGCACCCAGAAGGATTCACAAATGTTTTTTTTGTGATTTATATATAAAAGACTATCTTCATAAAAATACTTTCAATGCACAAATAATTATATTTAAATGTAAACAAAATCCATATATAAAAAATAAGATTCACAAATGTATTTCTGATATTTAAAGGGATTTGAAATTTTCATCAAAAACATTTGGATGTTGTTCAATATACAAACGGTTAAACCTGCATTTACAAACTGCTTGTCATGTGTGAACTTCACTGCATCTGTTTGTGGGGTTTTTGAGACTCCCCAGATGTTGCCCGTTTCACAAATACATTTGTTTCCAACAGGGAATTATCTATAGCCAACCAGATGTCTCCTTTTTTAGCAAATCACATGAGCGGGGGTATACTAGTAATTCATTGATATTGAGACTGATCTGACCCAATATGACCCGGTGCTTAAGAGAGGATGTCCACCCAGTCAGAGGTTATGGGTTCAATCTCCGTATGATCACATCTGCTGACTTGATGTGACAGACAATGATTCTTACTGACTTGTAGCCCAATACGACACACCATAAGGGTTAATGGCATTGGTGATCAATACAGCAATGCCTTTTTATAAAGGCCAGTCAGAAGTGCAAACTAGAGCACAAAGCCTCCAAGATAAAGGCTTAATTATAACTAGGGATCAAATCTTAATAATTTATTATATTGCGTGTGTGGTATACAAAATACAAAAACTTACCACTTCTCATGGTGAGCATTTTATTTAAATTGTCCTCCCTGTCTTGTGTCCATTTAGAGAGAAAGAGAATGTGTGAAAAAATGTTTTAGCAAAACAATTCGACCAATTCAGGTATTTTCCACATATCCAGGTAAATTTCAGTGAAAATCAGTCACAGCTGACCAAGATAATCCTCCAGCCTTAAACAAGTCCACTGTTCTGTCTATTAAGAAGAAAGCGCTTTACCATTTGTACAAGATTTTACCGAAAGCCAAGATGTCCCAGTTTTCCATTGTTGTTAAACGCAGCATGTATTTGTGGATTTGTGTGGCGCAAGAGACCTTGAAAATCCCCTTATAGGCCGCGACCCAAATTTTCAACTTCTCAAATGTATTTAATGAAAAGATGATACAGTTTGAACCTGAGCTGAAAATGTCCTCTGCAGTTGTAGTAGTAGGAAGTTCTCTTGTTCCTGTCAGTCCTCGTCCCACACATGAGTAAAACTGATTTGTTTGTTACGTCTGTAGATTCGTCCATTTGTAGTGAAAAATGACCGCTTGCCTTATATCGAGCTGTGGTCTGTTGTTTGATGTTATCCGACATGTCTTCAATTCTCCTACTTATAGTGTCATTTGACAAAGGTCTAGTTTTCAGTTTATCCGCTGCGGATTGATCCAACAAATGGCGCTTCAGTTTTGACGGCTTCATGCTTTCTTGTGCCAGAACCTCGCTGCACAAAACACACTGAGGTTTTTGCCCTTGTTTGTCCTCAATGTAAGAAAATCCATAACTCATGTAGTCGGTGTTGTACTTGGGTTTCGCTCAATTAGCATGAAAACAAACTTTGTGGGTGTTCTTCTATACTGTGAAATGGCGGGTGTGTATTAGATTTACAAGGCATTAACGCCAAATACTGTTAATGAGTGTGAATAACTCCTCTGCATTAAACAATCCCCTTCAAAATAAAAGCACAAGATTTTTTTTTGTTATTTCAGGCAAAGGTCCGCGACCGTTACACATTTGAAAAATATATTTTTCAAATGTGGCTATTTGGCTCCAGGCTAATTTCACTCCATACCTAAACTACTGATAGAAAAGGTTAGTAGAGCTGCAATGTGTTTCTATTGTCTATGTAAGACTAAACCAACCAGTTAGTTTTCTTTCTTGAGGTCTTTTGTCTTGTAACACAGGAAAATACAGTTTGAAAACCATTCCAATAAATGAATTCATTTCATCGCTGTGTCGCATGTATTCGAGTTTTCTTTACCTCGTTCTGGTGCACCAAGCCTTGATGGGCTCTGTACTGCCTCCTTGAGGCCAGGGGGCAGGAAACACTCTGCTGCCACTACAGGTGGTGTGAACTGAAGTCATAGCGGGTGTTTTTTTTAAATGGCCACAACGGGTAACAATGAGGTCATTCCACTCTTGAAAAAAAACGTTGACAAGCCAAAGAGCTGAGATTTATGCTTTATAGGAATGTTTTTTAAACAGTGTGCACTACATTACAACGAGAGAAGGCTTCTAGCATGAAGACAAACTGACTGATTTTGCAAATGCACGTCTGGTTAACTTTCCCACCACCACTGCACTGCATAGCACAGACACTTCCAGGACAATCTCCCATGCAGAGCGTGAAGCAGACGCAAACAAGGCAAGTAGTTTAACTTAAAACAATAACTTGGGGTCAATAGATTGGATAGTGTTAATCAGAAACAATTAACGTTGTTTGTCTTTAAGGCATGAAAAACTGTTGCCAGTAGATGTATCTAACAGTGTTTTGAGACCAAGTAACATCGCCTAGTTCTATTAAATAGAAAATATACGTATGTGATGCATTTTTGCTCAGTCTCTCTAAAAAAAACAGGAACAGACTATTTACAAAATGGCTCTTCTGGCTTCGACTGACAGAGAGAGGAAAGTGTAGGAAGAATCGCAAAACTGTAAACAGTGTTTGGGTCCAAAACTGCCTCTTTGTCTTTGAAACCTTTTTTCACCAATGATCATGACAAGGGAAACAAGCAGACAAGGAAAATGTTAGAGAAATAACTGGCTTTTATTGTGACAGCAGATCAGAATCGCACATAAAATACCCCATATCAGTTGCACAGTTTGTGTGGAGCTGCTGCTCTGTGTGTCGTCACAGCTCTTCATCTTTTCATTTCCCTCCTCCATGGTGCAACATTTGCACATTTTTATTTTGGTAAAGAAAGTCCAATTTTAGTCACGATAGCAGCCAAGTTAGAGGAATTTCAAAATCAGTTCAAATATCTCAACAATCATGGGGTTGCCATGACATTATAAAATCCAGGTGTGCTCGAAAAATGTACCCAGCTGACTTTGGTGGTCCCCTGACATTTTCTTTTCTTTTTTTACCCATAAAACTAATGACATTCCCATTAGCTTCAGCTGTACTTTGTGGTTAGTTTTAATTTAAAACTTTTAATTTAAAATTAACATCTTGAACGCGGTCAACATTGTAACGGCCAAACATCAGCAGCTTGGCATTTAGAGCAACATCATTGTGAGCATGTTAGCTGTCTGACTAATGTGAACTGCTTTGCACGTTTGAGTAGTGTGGTACACTCTAGAGAGGTTCAAATTTGGTGTTAGATTTGATTTTATTGCAAAAATGGAAGCAAAATGATGGTAATCCAATCAATTTTAAAGCTTTTCAAAGATCCCCAGTATTTTTTTGGTGTAAAATACATTTTTGTTAAGCCAGTAATCAAGCAGTGAGCTCCAAAGCTCCCTGACTAAATATCCCTGGTCGTTGGCCCTCTAAATGGCATCTTAGCAGTAAAGAGGATTAACAGAGATTAGTTATAATACCTGTGACAGTAGGTTGATAGGCCACTAAAAGGTGACGATACAGTCGTTGTGATGTGTTTCTATGTTGTCTTCATCATCATCTGGTTATGAGAAACATGAAATTATAGCCACTGTTGCTTCGTGTCTACTGGATGTGTAAAAAGGCGATTATTTAACAGGTCGGCCATAAAAACCTTTAATGCCGTAATATGTAAAACACATTGTTAATGGAAGTTTTTATTGGACTTAAATAGCTGTTACCCACAGAATACAATCAGCAAATGTTTATCCTAATCCACAAATATTTCCCTGTCCACAAACATGTTTTTGTTGTTTTTTTTATTTGTGTTGTGTAAAGTCATATCTCCAAAATTACCGGGCAAATATGCATAATTTACTTAACATGTATTTTTATTTCACGTGAAAATATTATAGCTTCATATACATTTGTGGATCATTTCCTGTTGGTTTGTGACTTTATTGGTGTATCTTCTGGTGTAGCTATACCTGCTCCTCATATCTGTGGATTTCTTTCTGCAGATCTTCTGCGGTACAAATTGGGCAGGTAGTGATCCACAACTGTGTATAAACCTATACAATGTTTATGTAAGATTAAAATATATGTTGACACAGTAAATTATGCATATTTGCAAATTTCTAAACAAATGTGTGGATCATTGGACACATTTATGGATTGTCATGGGGTTACAGCTATTAAAGTCCAATAAAACCTCCATAGAGTTCTGCCCAACGTTTCCAATAAAATAATTGAACAATGCTCTTAGATAATGTCAATACCTGTTAACACTGTTTCTCTTTTCAACATACTATACTCTGCCTTTTTCCGACATACAATGACTTATTTCATGTTTTTTGTCGACAGGCTATACTATGACTTTTTTCATGTTTTTTATGAGTTTTTTCGAAATTCTATACTATGATTTTTTATTATGACAGTTTTCAACATACTTTGCCTTTACTTTTTATAAGTTTTTTGACAGACCATATTTTTCAACGTATTATACTATGACTGTTAGTCATGATTTTATTCAATGTACTTCAGTATGGTGTATTTTATAACTTTTTTGGACGGACTACACTGTGACATTTTGCGACATACTATATTATAACTTAACTTTTTGACATCATTCTTTATGAATGTTTTCGATGGTGTACTATCCTAGGACAAGGTTATTACTTTCTTTGACATTTCTTATGATATGCTTTACTATGACATTTTTCAAGGCATACTACACTGTTATTTTTATGGAATACTATACTATGATTTATGATTTTTTTATGACTGCATTTTATACTATTTTTTCTTATGACTTTAACTGACATTTTTGACATTTAAATTGTTTTATGTTAAATAATGGAGCATTTGTGAGACCCAGGATTTTGAAGAATAATTTGATTTAAGAATGTCATTTTCTATTACTTACTTGACTTAATCCCTTTGCTGCTCCAGCGATCATAAGCCATTGACAAATGTCCCCCCCCCCTCCTTGGTTGTTGACGTTTTGTGCCCAGTTGAGCCCTCTCCCAGGCTTATTCTCCAGCTGTTCCTGGGGCAACCTCTATTCCTTGTTCCTTGGGGGTTGCATTTCCCATCTTGTTGGGTGATGTTTGTGGTAGGATTTTGGGTCGGTCTCTTCTGAATTGAAAGCCAATGGGATCCTGGCTTGTTCTTTTCCACAGGTCTACATTTCTCACTTTGTCTCTCCACCAGATGTTTAGTATTCTCCTGAGGCAGTCGTTCATTATTTTTTGCAGCCTGTTTGTTGTTTGCTTTGTCATTTCTCATGTCTTTGATCCATACAGAAGTAATTTGCATTTTTGTGTTGAGATGTGTTTTGAGCTCCAGATCTTTCTGAGCATATTAAACACCACCCTAGACTTATCGACCCTGCTTTCTTGCGTCTGTATGTGTCCCTCCGGTGGTGTCCACAACACTGCCTAGGTATGTGAATGCCTTTACCTCCTCTGGGGCAGAGCTGTTCATGAGGACAGGGTTGCTGATTTTGCAGTGGATCTTCACCACCCGTGTATTTGCTGTATTGTTTGTAAAACCAAATTCACGTAGCTTGTGAGAGACTGTCCATCCTCTCCTACATGCACATTTGTGTGTGTAAGGGGGAGCTATGTCATTTGCAAAGTGAAGGTCATCCAGCTGCTCCCACATCCTCCACTAAATCCTATTTCTTTTCCATCACAAGCCAGTCAATCACCAGGAGAAACAGAAATAGTGAAAGTAGACAGGGTAGACGCCCGTCTTGACATCAATCCTGTGGGAGAGCTGGCCTGCATGTATGATTTTACATGAGGTTGTGTCATACGAGTTCTTGATTAAATTTATGATGTTGGTGATAATTTCATTGAGGTCCATTAGGGCCCATAGTGTTGTCGTGTCTAAGCTTTCAAAGGCTTTCTCAAAGTCGATTAAGCTGATTTACAGGGACGTGTCCCATTCAATAGACTGTTCAGTGATCACGCATAGTGCTGCTGTGCGGTCTGTTCCTTCCTGGATCCTGCTCGCTGGTCCCGTAGCCTCTCGTCTACAGCGTCCTGAAGACAGTTGAGGATGACCTGGTTTGGAACTTTACTGAGTACAGAACGTAGGCTGATCCCTGCGTCTTTATTGGTGTCAGTTTCACAATGTGTCCTTCTGCCCATTCTGTGTGTGGCTTCTCCTATTACCAAATTTGCCCCAAAAAGCCGTAGAGCACGTCTGTTGATGAGTTCATGTCTACTTTAAGGGCTTCAGGTGAAATATTGTCAGGGCCAGCAGCTTTGCCAGTTTTGAGTAGCTTGCAGCCTTCATTTCTGGTTTCGTTGGGTCTATTACTCTTAATTTGAAGTGGCATCTTGGCTTTTGGAATATGTAGCTGTTCTGCCGGTGGTGACCTGTGTAGGATGTCTTCAAAAAGCAGTTGGCCTGTCTTGTATGTAACTTAATTATCACTATGTGGGTATGACCCAGACAATATCCTAGGATGATATATAATAACTCCTTTGTGACCCTTTGACTCGCCTCAATTTATACCCTTTGGTTTCCTCTCCACCTGTGTTCTCTTGTCACTCCTGATGTTCTGTTGTAGTCCTTTTGGGCCAAAGCTTTTTCAGCTCTTTGCACCTATTTGTTGTCCAATGCACTCCAGGCACTGTGGTTATTTTGATGCATTCTGGGAGTTTTTCTCACAACATGACCCCCCCAGAAACTCCCCATCAGAAACTAATGGCATGCACACTTTGACTCTCATAAATACACTCAATAAAATCTATTCTCAGGCATATTAAATCATTAGTACAGTCAATGTGATGTAAAAACATATATTCCTAAGTATGTAATTTATTTTTAATATATTTTACTCCACAACTATCTGGGGACCCCTAGGAAATATCCCACGAACCACTGTTATATAATATGATGTATTGCTGTAGATTAAACTACCCAAGAGTATATAAAAACAAACAAAAACCTACAACAGTAGAATGCAACATGTACAATAATGCAATAATACAGAAATATACATTTGTTAATACCCTGGTATATAACAGTGGGACACTGTCCAGCCTAATGAGGCCTGCCGTCTGCTTGTATTGAGGTTATGGTTGAAAACGAAATCATTGCAACTTAATCGGTATGAAACTAAATTGCTGCCCATTGGTTTTGGAAGTCATTTCCAGATTGTAGTGATTCCTTTCAAGGATTTGGCAAAGACCATTTTAGTAACCAACTCTCTTGATTATACAGAAACGTATCCAAGCCACACGTCATTTCCAATATGATCTTGTCCCTTGTTTGTTGTAAGGAAGCAAATTCATGTATCGGTAGACCCTGGATATTATTGGATTTATGGGGATCAGGAAGCCAACTGTAGATTGTTGAACTTGAGTCTATGCAACAAGGGAGTGTGAATGGGATTTATAATTCTCTGCGTCTCGACACCATCTCCCTCAGACTGTCTGACAGGCAGCAGACGTGATAGCAGCATGGTTTAGGCAGTGGGACTCAGGGAGAGCTTGTAGCATGCATTCCAAACAAGACCGGGCCAAACTTTAAATTAAAGAAAAACCCAGCAGAGCCCTGAGCGAGACAACAAAAGCAAGAGGAGGTGGAGGGGTTCTATCCTCACACGCTGCAGTTTTAGAATCAATAAATAATTCTAAGTGTGTCTCATCACTAAAAAGTGGCAGTAAAATGAAATGCAAAGTTCTGATGCCAATGACTCGGCATACTTATCAATACGCCTTGTATAACAGTCTGTATCATTGATCTCCAAATCCCCAAAGTCATCTGATTCAAATGCACACGATGAACAATACAATCTAATGTGGACAACATTGACCATAGCAAATGGAAATGCAAATACAAAATTCCCTTAAGCGCAGAGCTGTTCCAACACAGCGGCATGTGCATATACAATGATGAGAATATGACATCTCTGGCCGCTAACATCAGGTTGTGGGAGACAATCTGCAAACAGAAGCATTACAAAGGCTGCTGCAGCAGCCAAAAGAAACAAAATCGGAAGCGGAAGATGAAAAATGGAGATAGGAGCCTGATAACGGGAAAGGCAGCCAACCTTCAGCAGCGAATGTAAGAGCTAAAGATTAACATCAGAGGGAAAAAGGATGGAAATAGTTGAGTATAATCAAGGAATCAGTGACACTTCTAAATGAGTTCAGAATGAACATCTGCGAGATAAAAGCCAAATAAAGATAACAGTGCACAGTTGATAAAAGAAAAAGGCTTACAGACATCTTGAGGCTCTAAGCAGAGCAAGGTGTGTCCTCGCCGCTGCCTAATCAGCCTAATTACCTCCAATTATCTGCCTCAAATTGCTTGCTGTCAGGTTGAAAAGTCCATAATCAAGATCAACAGCACAACAGATCATTATACTATAAAGGTTGCCATTATAATCATCATCTCTAAACTGTATCCCCTTCTGGGGTCAAGTCAGCCCCTGCTACGATAATGAGGTTTTCAAAGCTAATTGAAATAAACAGCCCATTATGTCAAAATGAACGAGACTGTTGGTTCTCTGCGATAAATGTGAGGGTCAAACTCAACAGTGACCGATAGTGAAACAAGTGAAACAGCTCGGTGAAGAGGGACAGAGAGGCCCAACAGCATTACAGAGTATTACATCACAACAACATAGAGGTTAGCAACAGATGGACGTCTGATGGTGATACTAAAAAGCAGTGCAATTTCTTGATTTTTGAATACTTTTTTCCCTACCAGTCCAGGCATTAGTTGGTTTCCTTCATATATTCATTGATTTCAGTACAGTATAAAAAGACTAAAGGTACCTTCAGGCAGTAGCAGTCGTTTTTTATGTAAACATGCTGCGATGCTGCTCTTGTATTACTATCTGAATTGATTATTTTTTCAAACCACACCACTAATGTATACATAATGTGTAGTAAATGGGATAAAAAAGGAGCAACATCACTGGTAGTTTCTTTTAACAAATGCCGTAAAACAAAAAAAATGATCAGCACGAACACTTCCCGTCACCCGAACACGAAGAACCATGAACGTGTCCACTCATCTAGACTACAATTATGTCGTCGTGATCTCTTTGATCCCATCCCGTTCATTTCTGCTAGTGAACCACGTTTTATGGAAAATCAAAGTCCAACATTGAGCTCCTCATGCCTCAGAAACGTCCCACAGGCCCTGACTTTACTCATCAACCCTCTGAGGACACTGAGGAAACAGAACTAAGCGTAGTTCATCAACAGTCAATGAAGAGTCTTATTCAGTTCAGCTCTGAAGTTCTCTCACAAAACATCAATCGATGCCGCTTACAGCTGAATTAAGGCCATGCTCATACTTGTTTGTTTTCTTTGATCTTACCAAAGTAGAAAAATAATGCCTTTTACTGCCAGTTCATTTAGAGTTCACATTGTCTAATTACAAACAAAGCAAGATATTTAAATATTTGGTCACATGTAGCGAGAGGTAAATCTTTCCTTCGGGTTGAGGTTGTTTTAGAATCTGATCCGGTATCGAATCCACTTATGGAATCCTAATCCTTCTGAATCGCTTATCAAATCCATTGAAGGTAAATAAATACAGTATAGAACTTGAGTTTAACTAAGATTTATTGAGACTATTTTTCTGTGGTATTCCTAAAAGTAGTCCCTGCTTCAAATAACTTCTTTTAACATAAAGACAAAACTTGTCTTTCTTTGTGTTTCTTTTTCTTAAAAAGGTTAACTGTCACCCCAGCTGGTGCGCTGCCAGGCTGTGTTATAAAAAAAAGAAAAGAAAGGGGTCAGACGTCCCCTCACTCCACAAACATTTGTACAACTACGTGAACTAGTGTAGCGGGCTGCTTGGAGCTAGAAGTGCTTTCTTTCTAACAGCTGTGAACATCCATTTCTCTCAGCAAAGTCGAGTTCCATCACAGTGTCTCGAAGACAAAAAAACCTTCTAGATGTTCTACAGCTTCGACAGATAACAGCCCACCACTGTCTCTCCCCACTACATCAATCTCCTGCTCCCTCATACTCTGCACAGCGCTGGGCTCAACAGAAGCAGCATCCACACATGGATTCAGCTGATGAAAACACTGCGCATCGCTGAATGACATGGGCTGTATCGTCGTCCCACCACTGACTCACTCTTCTGGTTTCCCACTCAAACTCCAGAAACTAGAGCAAACAGTGACATCTGGTAACAGCTGAACATTCAATTTAAAAGGCAGACTGACAGAGCGCTGGTGAAACAATACACGCTACACAGCCAGCCAGTAGTCCAACTACTAAAACAAGTGATCAAGTCAAACTGAACTTTTTGTCTCATAACATCGACTATGTCAGTAGTTCCCCCCATGGAGGCTGAGGAGCATACTTTATTAGTTTATATTATATCTGAAACGTATTCAAGTAAAACGCATGAATAGGAAAACAGTATTTACTGTCTTTCTTTTAAATTGACGGGCCACTCTTACACAGACAAGGAAAGAAAAACATCCTCAGGCAAAGGCTTGAATGAACTAAAATGAGTATTGCTGGCTCCCAGTCAGCCCCTGAATTCAATTTGAAACTCTTATTGGTTTTCACATCTGTAAGCAGCGTCACATCTGCATGTTTATCTGATATGCTCGTTCCATATGAGACAAATATTAATGTTACTACACAAACCGCTCAGAAGCAAACTTTCAGCCTCAGAGTGTTTTTCTTAATAAATTGAATGTGGCACGACATGAGTTGAAGTAGACTCGGTTTGTTTTTAAAGATGTTAAAGCCACCCTCGAGTCCTGAATTGTCGTGTAACAGCCTACACAGACAGTTTTAAGTCGTCCAGTTTTGCTAATCTGACGAAACAGAGACACTACTATTGTAATCAACCCAGCTTTCTACACAGGCGGTGTAACAGATAATTATTTACTCACAATACACAAAGCCTATTTTTATGCTTCAAGTCTGTTTTCTTCCGTTTGGATTATGAAAACTTGTTTGACGGACTTAAAGCTGCACTAATGAAAAGGTTGGATCCTCTCATTTCTATTTTAGTGTCTTTCAGCTTCTTGTTTAGATTTTTTTTTTTTGGGAGATTTTTGTCTCCTAGCTCCCATCAGCCTTTTTCTAGAAACAAAGCTCTGAAGAGCCAACTGTACATTACCTGTCGAGCACCAAATAGCAGACAGACAAGAATAGAAAGGAGATGGTGAAAATGGTGGAACATTTAGCAGCTAAAGGCCCATGTTGATAGTGGATATTGAACAGGACATTCATCTGGTCAGAAATGAACACACCGAATGAATGCTGTATTGCTACATGTCTGAGGGATGTATGAATAGCAAGTGTTAAACAACTTTCAATACGTAGGTAGGGCCAAGACATAGTGACCTACATGTTCAACCCCCTCAGCGCTGAAATGCTCTGCGTGTAGCGCTGCTTTTTAACATGATAAACATTTGATCAATTCCCCTCACTGTAAGCCACCACCTCTGCTGTGCCCTCCACATTTCCCTGGTAAACACGGTTGCTGTGGGAGAGAGATGGATGGATGAGATGCACTCATTTATCATTCAGGTCTCAGTGTGTCTGAAGAGGGACGACAGGACGGCGATGCAGGGGGAGAGGGAAAAGGCTGTGGTTACTAATGAGGGTTTATCACAATGATAAAACCTTCCTCATGCATCTTTCATACAAGGGCCTGCATAAGTACACAAACACTAGAGCTGGTGAGCTGCATTGTTGCGTGTCCTGGCATTAATGATGTGTGTCATAGCCATGAGACGACCAGCCTGCACTGGCCTGTAGAGGATCTGATACTTTAGCAAACCGTGGCAACGGATCAGTCAAAAGGTTGCTAATTTGTCTGGACAATAACATATATTTTAATATTTAATACCAACAAGAACATACAAAAGATCTTAGATATTCACATTGTAGGAGAGAATAAATACAGGTGTTAATAGTGCGTTTGTTGGGGACTATATTCACATTTGGTGCGCTACTGGGTATCTAGAGCAGAAGGACATTAGCAGGATCCATCCATTGTTGGTTTTCGCCTTTTAGTTGATTTGTTGATGATAAGAAAAGTACAGACTATCACCATGATTTCATGGAACAAACAGGAGTTTTGTGGTTTAATTCTCTTGTAGTACTGTGGCCCAAATTTGGGTTTCCATCAATGTCCTCACAAACTGAAGCATCTTCATGCTTAAAAAAAATGTTATGTTGAGATTTCTCTTAAGTGGTGGAGAACATTGTTGCATTACACCAGGAGCTACACACAGGTTCTTACTGAATCTGATCTGAGCTGTAATTCATTTAAGGTACATTAAGGTAAATGTCAATTAAAAAATATCTGTCATAACTTGTGTAACACAAAAACTTTCCCCATGTTCTTACTGGACAGGGTTACTGATGGTTTTCATGTCGGTGAGAACAATGTGTCTGTAGCTGCGCTCCAGTTCCTCCATGAACGCCAGGTAATCGCCGACTTTGAAGCCCTGGATTGGATCCTCCTGCAGGTAAAAACAAAGAATTGTTGTAGTAACATTGTACCAAATTAAAGGGGCATTTCACCATTTTGTTTGCACGCATACAAGTGAGTTACAACTCAGGCTTAGATGTAGTTATGTAGTTTTAATGTAGTTATAATGTCACCTGTTGCTCTGGAGGAGTTCAAGAAAAAACTATTTATCTTGACTTGAATTTGGAGACGACACATTTATAATAGAACATTTGCATTACAAACTCAAGGCATGGAGTTTGAATGGCATGGGAATTTACCAGGCAAAGAGGGTGTAAACAAGAAAAGATGCTAGAGGTGGCATTATGCAAAATATAGGATCCAGCATTTTGTGGAGCTTGATCCATGCGAGGGATTAAAAGCAGGATATCTCGACCCCTGCTGCTTTCATTGTGACTATTGTTTTAGCTGGAGTAGCCCTTTAAATGAAGCAGTGACTAATGGCCTTGGCATTCATATGGACATAAGTTGTGAGGTGTTCACTCACAGAATGGTTTATCTGTGTTTAATATGAAGGATTCTTTTAGGCCTAGGATCATTTTTAGAAAGAAAAAGGCAAATATTTTAAAGTTTTGTGTAACAAATATATCTGTTTTCCTTTTCATTATTTTGTGGCCCTTCAGTTTTATCTTGGGTCCCCTTTGAGGATCTGATACCCGGGTTGGGAGCCATTGCGCTGATGTACCCAAGAGTCTAAGTTTCCAAAGATTTTTTACAGAACAGATTGTCAATTACCTTGCTTTTTTTATTATCATTTCTTATATTGAGTACATTTTAACTGTCTTTTAGTGTCCAAGAAATAAAGGTAGAGGTATGCAGACAGATAGTGGCAGAAGGTGGCTGACTATTATTTGTCCCTTTGTTAGGAAGTAAAGTGTGAATAATTCAATATAATCTTTTCATTAAAATGCTTTACATTCAATGTATTTCAAAGTCATAGGAAATCAAATGAAATCTCTGGGAATCGAATGCTGCACTGCGCCAATAAACAACATCCTTACTTAACATTCATGTTGTGAGATTTTATGTGTCGGACAAGCAAAGCAACATCTTAAGTTACGGCTCGCTCACTGAAGCTACGACGACTGTTTCCTACAGGGATGTAGTCACACAAGCAACGGTTCCTGCTCGTCAGCTGATAAAAACACCACGTCTCATTGTAAATAACATCAGTTAAGGTAATGTTACATTTGTGAGAGGAGCATAGCTAACTTAGCTAGTGTTAACAATGTATATTGTGCGAGACGTGAGATGTGGTTTCACACAAAACTAAATGTTAATACGACAAACTGCGACTTACTTGATGTGCAAAAAATATTTTTTAAATTGACAAACGTGTAATTCATGCCACAATTCACGCAGGATATAAAAATGAGTGACTACTTTCCATGTTTTTTCCAAAATAAGGTCCCAGAAGGGGAGGGACTAAGCCACTTTATGTCGGTCTGTCAACAACTTGAGAAGGAGAAACCACTTTGGCTGAACTGCTCACAACTCTATTAAACTTGAAACAACAGTTTACGTGTAAACGTTTTAAGATGGCACAAGCCAAAAAGGTTGGGAAGCACTAAATACATTCAGTGCTATTATGCTGTGGTCTCCTTGTTATCCTCTAATGCAAAGAAATACTTCTACTACCTGTGACCCGTTGTCAAAGGACAGATGAGTTGTGAGCAGTTAAATCGAGTCATAATGACCGTTTTGTTTGAATAATTCTTAGAGCCCCTAAGAGGTAAATCTATGCAGCATATCAGAAGAAAAAGCTAAGAAATGATATGATTTTGTGTATTTAAATCTATTTTCACTCATCTACTACGCTTGAAATTTAAATACCATTGCCTTAGATCGTCAAAGATTTCAGGTTCAGGATCGCTGTGTCCTTTATAAGATAATATGTGGGGAAAAAAACACAAAAGAGTAAAGAGCAAAAGTAAGAAGAAGATTAAGAGCAAATGAAGCGATGGGTTTTTATTATTCAATAGGGGCAGATAGTGACTGCAGAGGGGTGATTGTTCAGAGGGGAGTAAGTAATGTCAGGAAGAAATGAGTTTTCAGTCTGATAGAGGGCTCTGCTCCTGCGATTATTCAAGGCAGCATGTACTACTACATAAAGCACACTTTATAAGAGAAAAATCTCCTTTTAATAATAAGGTATTATGAATTAGAGGTCACATTCCAGAGTTATTTGATATACTGATATTAATAAAGTGTAGTACCAGCAGTACCAGCGACATAACTCCAAGTCTATTAAATCCATATTTTGTTTGTGTGAATATCCTGTCCACCCGGATGGTTAATGTACCAATATTATTCTTCTTGTCAAAATGTAACAGCACTATACTACAGTAAGTATAAAAAGGCTCCCACTTGTTTGATTCTCTATTTGAGCCAAGATTTTGCAAAGTGAGATTAATCCTGAAGAAACATCAAAACTAAAGTTGCTTCGCCTGTTCATTTATCGCAGCAGCAAACGGCTGCTGACACAGTTAAACCGTGAAGGAGAGTAGAGATAACCAGTGGAAATCACTTGGGAGTGTATTTCTGGTCTGTTTTTTCTCTGGGAGAATCGAGGTGGGTGGAAAAAGGAAGATACAAGGACAAGAGTGTGGAGGAATTAGGGTCTGACTGATGTGGATTCTTTTATCATAATATATGCGGTGATGTTCAGTTGAATATTTTCAATCTGGACAGGTGTCACAAGCTGCTTAATGTTCCTCATGATCTTCAAGATATATTAACCATTCGCACTTATAAGATCATTAGGTACACTAATTAATGCATTAATTACCAAGATTGCTATTTTTTCTAAGCCTGCCCTCCCATGACAAATGAGTGGTATTAATATTAAATGAGTCTGGATTTGCATAAAAGGTGGAATTAATAGGAATATATCTATAAGCATTAAGAGTTTGATTGGTCAGTTACAAGAACACACTGGAGTTAGTGCCTCTTAATAGCAGGTTAATGTTGGTTAGACATTTAGATTAATGGATTACTGGATTTTTACAGATTACAGAAATTGAAAAATGAAGCTCAACTATAATGACTTGCAAGGCATTGTGGGAATGGCAGTTCAAAGTTCAAGTTATTTTAACATTTTGCTCATCTGATTTGTTTGTATATTTTTTTCCTTGAAGAGAAAAAAGGTTTTAATTTGTCAATTATTATTTCAATCTTGTTTGAACCTGCACATGAGGAGGAGGAGTTTGAGTTAGGTCAGGTTTAGCCCAAAATAAACTCAAGATGTAAAGTATGTCCGGATACATATAACTATCTAAAAGTCACATCACTATGAGCACTTTCATGGCAAAACAATCATCGCCATTCAAAGTGTCCAGGTGATGAGTGATTCACATGTTGTATGTGCTTAATTAGGATGTATGGTACCAATTGATGCCAAAAGTCCTATTCACACTAGTTTTACCATGGGACCTCATGTGATTTAGAAATGATCCCTCGTGTTGTTTGTGCGGCACATCTGCATGGGACACGGAGAAAACAAACAAAAAACCCAGAACCCAAATCACAGAGATCCCGATTCACACGGGACTAATGTTGTCACATGGCCGTGTTTAGTGTTAAGCATGGAATGTATATACTTTTACTAAGCTCTGACTGTCCAGTTATTTCCTGCCTTTGACACTACACTGGCACACAAGTGGTTCATTACAAATTAGTTTGTTTCTTTAAAAAGGTGCAGTGTGTAGGATTTGGCTCCCTTTAGTGGTGAGGTTGCAGATCAAGCTTGGAGGAGAAGTACGGTGGCTGACGTGAAAACTGAGAATAGATGAGCCAGTGTGTGTGTCGTGGGAAGTGGCGAATGTGTGTGAGCAAACGAGTTGGCAGTAGAAAGTTAGATTAGCGGTGAGCATTTCAAGTGAATTTAAAGTGGAAGTTGCAGTTTGTTCAGAAATAAATGCTGCAGCTCCTCAAAATGAACAGAGTTTTCCCGTTTTCCGGCCTTGGAGACCAAAACAACTGCGTCCTCCTGTATGTTCATACCACAGCTGGGAAGCAAAAGCAGCTTTTGTCTGTTCTGGGCTACTGTAGAACATGGAGGCTGGCTCCATGAAGAGGACCCGCTCAGTAAGGAAATATCAACGGCTCATTCTAAGGTAACGTAAAGCCAACGATTATTATTTTCAGGGATTTATACACTAAAGAACACATACTTATTATTATATTACATTTTTGCCTATTGAGCCCCTAAATGTTACACCCTGTTTCTTTAACTCCCTGTAGCTCATATAAAGTTAGATCATATTGGAAGTGGAAGAAGTGTACAGGGACAATTGCCTTTTTCTCAGAAATGATTTGACCAACATTAAAAAAAGAACATTGCATTAGACATTAAAAATAAGAAACATATCCTCATATCTACAGTATAAAAGCATCATAAATGTGTTGCTAGGCAGTTTGACTCTTTATGCATTACAACAACACTAAAGGCATCTTTTTGTTTGTTTTCTCATGTAGCCTCTGAGTCAGTAGCAGACATATAACCTCTGTCTCTTCTGTCCACTCCTCTTATCACCACTGCAGTTAAGCTCCAGACAGACTCGAAACGATTGTAACAAGTCATTTGGCTTTTAAAATTTTAATTTAGATGAAATATAGATATACCCCCCATAGAGACGGGATAAGCAAAGAGGGGTGCAAGTCTGTGTGTGTGTGAATATTTAAAAAAATCCTTTAATACCACATCTGTCGGAGTAAAATAATTCCTTCACATTGTTCCCACAGAAAGAGACAGAGGGGAAGAGGAAAGATAAGGCCGTCGGACGCAAACCTGTATGTAAGAAACTTTCAACGGTTCAGCTCAGGACGAGGATTGTGTAAGTGTATGCCTCTCTCTCTCTCAAACACACACACACACACACACACACACACACACACACACACACACACACACACACACACACACACACACACACACACACACACACACACACACACACACACACACAGCTGTCTCTTGCAGCAGTATCTGATGCTACAGCTCATTAGAAGAGCTTCCTCAGATAAGCCTACATAACTGATCTTTTATTCACAAAAACTGTCAGCAGCGACTCGTGGCGATGTTAACACCAGAGCGATGAGCCAGAGACAAGACGGACCGAAACGCTTAATGAGTAATGACGATGAGTGCTTCGTGTCGAGCCATGCCTCATTCACAATGCTGGTGTTTAACGTTGCCTTGGATATTGGGAGACGGTAGACATCTTGGACCGTAACTTAAGACCTTTTGTGGAATCTTTGGGGCCACACTTCAATTCAGCGTTCATCCAATTCACAGAGCAGAACTTATTCCAATGAAACGCGTTAACTTTCAGAATTGGCTTCTTTTCACATTATATTTTTTTATTCATTGCGGATGTTAATCATGGATGACTGCTGAATATAACAGGGGAGCTGAACTATTCAGTGAGGTCCTACCACTGCAACTGCATAAGATTTTTCATATTAAATCCAGACAATTTATGAGCCCAAATAATGAATTCTAATTTATCAAACTGCAATAAGGGAGTGCTTCTTCTAAAGAAACCCTTAATAGAGCATTATATTGCTTCTTGGTTTCTGCTTTCGTTTCCTAACATGAGTTTTTCTTTTTAACTCCCTCGCCCACTGATGTGTGTAAAATTCCCCAAATGATTTTACTTGTACGTTCTTTGACACTGCTACAACATTATTGTAAGAAATATAAGATTGCTTTTATTTACAAGTGTAGAATGCATTCAACGATAACCTCCCAATAAAAATAAAGCATTACAGCACAAACAAAACAACCTCTCAAAAGATCACCGTCACCTATTGATCAATCAGTAAACTGTGCTAATAAATGAAAAGCAGCGCTGATCAGATAATTATGACACTGAAGCATCGTGTGGAAGTATTTTGAAAATATACTATCTTGGTAAATTCAATATCCTTGAGTTTTCAGACTGTTGGTTTAATAAAACAGGACATTTGAAGGCCTGATCTCTGGGATATTATAATGGACATTTTCTTTTCTTCTATTTTCTGACATTTTATTATCCCAATGATTTGTTGATTGATTTAGAAAATAAACATTGGATTATTATTATAAAAATAAATATAAATTTCAAAAACATTTGTGATTCCTACTGCACAATGCCACCTTCAGCTGAGTTTGACAGGATGCTCTGTGTATAAAATATACTGTAGTACTGACGCTTCAGCTCACCTTGAGGAAGACCTGCAGCTCCTGGGACTGTGTAAGCTGAAGGATGTCCGGCTGCAGATGTTTGAATATGGACACACACATGTACACCTGGTAGTCGGGACCCATCACCACACAGGTGGACAGGTAGTGGCAGATTTCTGCCCAGTCCAGGTAGTTCCAGAAGCACTGAGTCAACCAGTGGAGGCACATCTGTGGTAAGACAAGTAGTGATTTCCAGGATTATAATGTTGAATCTCTCTGCTACCGAGAATAAACCAGTCAACAGAATAGCAGTGAATTGTGAGCCAGCAAAGAGGGAAACAAAGTACATGAAATGAAGTATTAATGAATAAGAGATATTAACTGATGTTTATTTGAATGGCACCTGAACTCAACAATAAGAACAATAGTTACACAGAGACTAAACACAAACATCAACAGGTGTTTAGACGCCATTATACATGCTGCTTACGTAATGGTAGAGCTATTCCAGAGCCTGAGGACCACAATGGCAAAAGCTTAGTCACCCCTGGTTTTACATTTTTAACAAGGAGATGACCAGAAAACCAGGTGTAAGAGTTTTCCCAGCAGGCTACAGGGATACAAGTTTACAAATACCAGATGGAGGGTTGATTTGTAGAGGCATTAGGCAAGCTCAGCAGGATTTTAAAATGGCTTTTGTATTTCACAAGTAGCTGTCAGACTTACTCTCAGCCAAAACAAAGATGACAATGTGGTACTATATAAAAGTCTTGCTGCTGCATTTTAAACCAGATAGTTTCTCCAGTGGCAATATGAAAAAGGAAAATAAATGAAGTTTAATCTAGTTACAAAAGTAAATCTAGTTTTTCAGTTGGAAAAAGAAGAAGAACAGAAGATGGACTTTATGATGCAGAGGGAGTGCATCAACAGTATTTACAGTGACCCTTCTTCGCCTCGGTTCAGTTTCAGCCTGATGATTAAAATCTGTGCATTAGGAGGTGTGCATCCACAAGATTTGAAAATTAGCAAAATCAATGGCTTTAAAACTGTAATGTAAGGCTACTTGTTCCGCTTTGTTTGTGGGCAGATTTTGTTTACAAAAATGTTAACGAAGATTAAAAAGAAGAATTTCACACCACAGAGTTATAAATAAATCAAAAGCATAAAAGATTTAACACCGTCAGTAGTAGAAAATGTTAATGGTACAGCTGCTATTGACTACAAAGGAAGTAAAGGAAAATTGTATATGTGTATGCCACAAATTCTCTAGACTGCATTTATACAGCGCCCTCCTGCTTTACCAGACAAAGCGCTTCCCAGTTTGCTTCTCATTCACACACTCGTTCATACACATGGTGCCATGCAAGGCACTGGCATGGCCATCGGGAGCAACTTGGAGTTCAGTTCAGGGTCTCGCTCAAGGATGCTTTGACATGCCGACAGGAGGAGCCGGCAATCCAACTGCCACCCTTTTTGATTAAAGGATGACCTTTCTCTGGCTCTACCACCTGAGCCCCAAATCACTTTGTATGCCACATAAGAACAAATCAGTTTGACATGGATGGTTCATGCATTAGGAAATGCATGCAAATAAAAAAAATAGGTTCTATTGTTCTCATGAGTTCTAAAATTGTATATTCCATGAGGACCTAAAGAAAACCCATTTATGTCTCAATTATACTGTGCTGTTGAGAAGGGTTGTTCCTATGTCAACTTGATATAATACAGTATATACTATAACATTGGGTTCATGTTAATATACCCAATAATCTTCACATTTACATGATAGAGATTATGGAGCAGAATTAGTTTTTAACCAGCCTGCCTCTTTAAAGAAATGTTTAATTGTCTGAACTCACACAGCTGTATGATCACACTCTTCTATGTTCTATGTCTAGAGTCTATAATAACTTCACTTAATGACTCAGCTTTTCTAAATGTATCTTTCTGAGAACATGTTTGCTTGAAAGTAAAGGATTATAACTCACAGCGGTGTTGAATATTGAGGTGGAATTAGGAAACAAAGAGAGAAGGGGATGCATGCTAATGTCTATTTCTCCAACTGATGACTAAGTTGAGATCTGTGAAATAAACGCAGTGGCTCAACAAGGGGTTCCCTCCTATCCACAGTGAAAAGAACACTAAGTTTGATTTAAAGTTGATGCACTCACTCGCAGGTTTATGATCAGTTTGACATAGACTAAATCAGTAGATAAATGCACGTGCATGTTAAATCAAATCAGTCACACAGCAGTCTCTCTCTGTAACCTCAATTTCCATTTTGTGCCAAAGTCAAGACATTTTGAAGATGAGAATTTTGCCATTAGACGTATTTCTAATAGGAGAAACCAAGAGTAAACTAGATTTTCAAAGTATCTATCTGAAAATATCCCAGCCCCTCCCTTCAGGCCTTCTTCCCCCGTCACTCCCCCAAAACCTGCAAAAGCACACTGCCCGACTACTGCTGCAGGACGAGTCCCCGAGAGTGTTGAAGTGAGAAACGCTGCGCATCCTTGTCATTGCTCACCATATCAAACTACATCATGTCTCAATGTAAGAAAACACCTGAACATAAACATTCACAGCTGTTAAGATAGCATGCATTGGTACATTTTAACCCGCCTAGCCTTGTGGAAGACTCTGGTCATGCGCGGGATCACAAAGTAGTCAGTAGGACTTCTACTCTGGGGAAAATGAATGTGTGTACAAAATGTCACTGCAAACCATCAAATATTCTGAACAAAGTAGTGGACCGACATTACCATGCCATTAGAATGGCTTATAAAGACAGCACACTGAAAGTTATACATATACTCTAAGTGCACAGCCTTACAGGGAAGCACCGATCATTGACAAATGTGTCAGGATAGGTAGAACCCATTCTCTTTATTTGGCTGAACTCAGCTGTTTTCGATTAGATTCGACTACAATCAGTAGTTTTGAGTCAGACAGAGTTTCACGCCCACATATCCGGTTTGTCTAAACAGACAACAATCAGTGCACTCGCCACGTTTTAACTAATTGTCGTGCCAATAATTAGCCACTGTGTTCACTAATGACACAAGTCTGCTCAAGCATACAAAACAAGCTCCACTTACGCTCCATAAACATATTAGATTATTATCACCCCCCTCCTCAGCTACAGTCTAATGAAAATACTGACAAACTAATTTGTGTGTTGTAATAAAACAGGGAACGACTGGATCCATGCTGCGCTTTGTTTCTAAACCCTCAGGCAGAAAAACAAGTAGAACAGATACAGTACAGTACTTTCTGTGACTATAAATCCCTTCAAGGTTCTTCCAAGAGCAGCTCTTCTTTTTCTGAGAGCAGCTAAATGTGCAGCTGTTAGTGTTCCTGTGTGAGGGTGCACTGGTGAGTGTGACTGTATTCTTTACTTCAGTATTCACTTTCCTTCTGCCATGAAGAGGCTTTTAGATGCTGTTATAATATATTTCTGTGTGAAACACTGAATGTTCTGAGGCAGAGATGAGTGATAATTCAATATAGTTGTTCATATACTTTTCAGTACATTATCTATTCTTTACCTTTATTTGTACGGCTTTTTTGTCCTTGTTCCTAGCTGTTGTCTCCGTTTCTGTGCAAGTACATTTAGGGATGCAAATTCCTTGTTTGTGTACAATGTGCATACATACTTGACCAATATAGGTGATTCTGAATACATTTTACATATTACAACATACACTTATATACTGGTAAATATATTTATCATTTTCATTTCCTGATATCACTTTATTACCACCATTGTATTGATTGACACCATAACATATTGATGCTTAAAAGCTGCACTACACTGTATTTTCATATTAACAGTAAAATATTAAAAACATTCGGACAGAATGATACATTTAAAGATGCCATCTTGGACTTTGAGAAAGTGTGATTGACATTGTCTTACTCATTTAATTGACTAAAGGATTAATAAATAAAATCAGATTGTTTTGTGATGAGAACAATTTGTTGCAGCCCTAAACTCACACAGTAGGTGAATTTAACTATAACTAGATAAAAACAACCTTTGAACTATAATGACCTCAATGTGATGTTAAGGATATATAAATGATTAGTATGGGGAACTTGGTCCACTAATGTTTTACTGCACCTAAAGGCAGACACTGTCTCTTATTCAGGACACATGAACAACACTAATCTTTTTCCCCCCATCATTCAGCTTATGTATCCTTTACCTACCTGCTGCTCAGACTAAAGACAATTACTGTTTAAAAGCCTCTACTTTTCTCTCTCTCTCTCTCTCTCTCTCTCTCTCTCTCTCTCTCTCTCTCTCTCTCTCTCTCTCTCTCTCTCTCTCTCTCTCTCTCTCTCTCTCACACACACACACACACACACACACACACACACACACACACACACACACACACACACACACACACACACACACACACACCTATTCTCAAGTCAGTATGTTTCAAATGCTTACATATTCTGTAGATAGATTTCGACTGAGGCCTACGTCCACACACATTCAAACACAACCTCTACTCTATGAATGTCAGAGGTATATAAAGCTTCATTTGCCACTGCTGCTTTGTCAGGCTTTAAAGCTCAAACCTTTGGAATAGATATTTCCAGTTCTAACCGAAGAACAGGTGCCCATTACCGCTAGAAGAGCAAAGAGATGAGCTGAATGTTAACATTTTACTCCACCCTGGAGACTGAGAGTTCAGATCTTTGATGCAAATGCGGCGAGTGTTATCAGCGCCCCTGTTGCCGTACATCATGTGAACCTCAACTGTCAACCACCGACACACAGAAGACAGGATCAAACATAAGAGGATTCAAGGTGAAAGAACCTTTCTTCTGTCTCGTTGTTTGTGAGAGAGAAAGTCTGTGTCAAAAGAAATAAGTGCAGAAGAACAAAGATCTAACTTTTCAACTGCTGTTTAAAAAAAGCAGAGGAAAAAAGATTCAATGTCAAAACCGCATTTTGGTTTTTTGAAGTCTAGTAAAGTCAAAGTGGATTATAAAGGGGAGGCAAAGTGTGGTTATAAAGGCTTTAAGCTCTGTTTTGGGTCTGTTACTGATATCATGAATGAAATATTCAACAAAAGTGACAAAACAAAATGAGCGGCTGACTTTGGAAGTTGTTTTTGAAGAAATGCCTACATAGTGTATTTTGAATAAAAGAAATTCATATCCTTCAGTAGTCATGACTATCCATTTTCTGATCTAAGAGGATCAGAAAATGGACATTAGAAAAAAGACAGAATAAACTTCCAACTAACATTGACAGTGAAAGGTTGAGAACTTCTGGGAATATTCAAAGTGCAAACTTTCCATGAGAATTAACGGGGCTTTGTGGGAAATAAGAGGAATAAAATGGAAACATATATAGTTTACATCCACATTAGTACAAAATGTCATCACTTCATATAATTCACAGCATTTTTGTGAAATTGAGGCCAAAAACATGTTTTGTGAGGTCAGTGACCTCTGACCACCAAATTCTAATCTAGTCTAAGTGATGATTGTGCCAACTTTGAGGAAATTCCCTACAGGCGTTCCTGAGACTGACGGACAGACAACCTGAAAACATAATGCCTACGGCCACGGATGTAGCCGTCACAGGGGAATAACAATGTCACAGATGACAAACTGACCGGTACATCTCTGGCAAAAGCAATGCAAAAAGAGTAACTGCATGTGTAGTGTTGTTTCATTCTACAACTTTGAAACACTTATAATAATTTTGAAGTCTGATGAGGATCAGTTATTTTCTAAATCTTAGCCCAAGAGAGAATTTTGCACCAGTTAGCTTTTAGTGAACGTTTGTCTATTTCTTTACAGATCGTACCTGTGACGGGGTGAATCCAGACATCCTGAAGACAGAGTGGACCAGAGGAACTTCAGCTTTCAGCAGCATCTCCACATAGTGAGCTGTACACCAGTAAACAGGAGGGATTCCTGATTCAGCTACTTCCACAGGAAAATGGACCTGTCATGACAACCACAAGCTTTTTCATCTCAAGACATTTTTAGATTTAAAGTTGATTTCTGTATCTGTATCTGGACAGTCTAACAAAAAACAACAGATGTATCAATTACAAGCTTCTTGTTTTGTACTCAGTGCTGGTATAGAGATAAAAACACTCTTGAATACTTTTATTTTGAGCAAATGAAACAGAAAGAGCATGCTGCTTTGTGTTCACATAGAGGTGTGTGTATCTTTGTGTATCATGCCCACATTCCCTCCTAAGCCTGCTGCTGCCTCTTAATTATTCGTGCCCTTTCTCTTTTCTATGATATTGACAAAATCGACCACGTTGAGTACTTGGAGACCAACTGCTCTGTAGAGAAATTCACCGGCTACATCTGCGTCATAAACACTAAGAGCACGTAACAGACGAGTCCAACTGAGCTGTATCGACTTTGATGGGAGACGACAAGATGACAGAGGCTAGTTTAATGATAAAACTTCTCCCCTGCAATTTACAATGATTGAAACCAGGCTTTGTTTTCTTCCGCTAACTTAAATTCCTTTACTCTTTTATTTCTCTTCTTTCCCCTCATTTATCACTCTCAATCGTCTTCGTTCTAGTACTACTCTTCTTCTTTTTTCAGATGAGTAAAAAACATCCTGTTTGTTTTTCACCATCTTGAAAAATGAAGACAGAAAAGTCATTGTGAAAATTGTTCTTAGGATTCCTCATCATCCTTATTTAATTATGTTTTCTGTGCTGTGATTGTTGACGTGCGTTGTATGAAAGAGGGATTAAATGAGACGGAGGCCGAAGCTGTTTGTACGTTTGAAACGGACATGTTCATCAAAAATCACATGAGCCTCTCTCAACTACACGCAGATATTAAAAGCTGCAAGACGACACTTTTTTAGCACACAGTTACATTTGGTAAATGGACTTGTACTTCTATCGTGTTAAATAACTGCATATTCAAATACACTGTACTGTAGTCATGTTTGGACATTGTTCTACTCACAGAGGCATGTATCCTCGCTGGCCAGATGAATGCAGAGGTTAGCAGCGAGGACAGGTTGAGTAGAAAACCTAGAGACCGGTTCATGTCTCCAGCCATGATTAGGAACACTGTGGAGGCCAGCCAGTCGTGGCCTGGATAACCGTCCTGCTGAGTGACTGGAGGGCCAAGTTAAAGAGCCAAAGGACTGATGGAAAAGATACTCACACAATACAAAGACAACAAACATAGCTCTTTAGATTAGTTTTGCAACATGAAAGTGGTCCATTGATAATAAATGGGACATATGGATCTTAGATTGCCTACACAAATGAGCTTCTGTAACACAAATTCAATTCATAACAGCTATAATAAATGGAAAGTACCACTTTGTATGCAAAAAGAAATCTGATTGAAGTAACAATCTCTGCATTTTATTATTAATTAATGATCTACAGAGCTGTGTATCAGAAATAAAAATATATGACTTCCCTTGACATATTTTCTGGCAACAGCAGGTGGTGTTGAATTAATTAAACCATGTAATTAGTTACACAAATATTATCAAAGCTGAAATTCATTGATTTTGTTTATATTTTAAAGGATTTGAGGAGATCCGGTTTTGAGTGCTAATGTTTGGTTAAATAAAGCATTACAGTAATAGCACTTTACTGTCAACTCACACTGCAGAGTGTCAACCACAGAGTGAGTAATGCTTGGACAGTCAACACACCCTGCTACACCAGACCAAAACCTCTGAACAGAAAAACAGCCTCCTACAAACACAACTGCAAAGATCTAGCTCTCTGTTGGCTGTATCACCGTGTGAATTCATGATTTTGGGGATTTTGTTGTATGAGGAGTCAAGTGTGAATCCTGTGAGAGAATCAGCCAATATTAATTATTTACTACAAAGGCTCACAGGTGGAATCACTGCATTGTGAACACCACATTACGCCAGCAATAGCGAGAATACAAACTAACACGACTGTAAACACCAGGACCACAACACAATCAGACTCCTCGTTTTCTAACTTACAGCTTTCTCAAGTGGTTGATTCGAGCTCTGATGCATTTACTCCTTAAGCTCAGTTTCATTTAGACATTGTAATAATTAAATCAGGTCCTGCGGGAAGCAAATAACTGCCCCGATATGCAGGTCCTGTTGCAGGAGAACTGTGGAGCTATTCGTCGGGGAGTGAGAACGCAATCTGGCTTTACTCCAGAAAACAACCCCAGGCTACCAACACATATCCTGGCTTTTATGTCTGTCTGCTGATTTGTCGCCTTAGAATAATGTAAACCTTTAACTTTTGTTTAGGTAGAATGCACACAGGAATATTTTATATGCAATTTGCCCTTAAAACAGTCACTGGATTTAGTGTAACAGCATGTAAAATATGCTTCACAAACTCAGAAATGATTCAGGTTATAAATACCAAAAAGTGAGGAAATTGCAACAGAGTGAGTTGGTTGGTTTAACCACTTGGTCAGCTCTCAGTAACGAACACACAGTTGAACACCACTTCATGCTCCTTGAAACTGATTGGCAGACAAGCCTCATCTATTTGTAGTACACTCTGTCAAGACATCATTTGGAATGATAAAGAAATAAAGCAGAGCCTGAAAAAAACACATTTTGATCTACCATCACTCAAACTAAAAATACTGACATAATGAAACAACTCCCCCTCTCTAAAATCTATATTTATTTAATTTTCTCACGTTAAATGAGAGACTTCTGCTACTAAAATCAGATGTATGAATTTAAAACGATTTCTCGGAAACTTTCCAAAGTAAATCAAATCGTATCAATGTATTGTATACTACCCAGCATGCTCCTAGATAATGTCTGGATGAATGGAGAGTTGAGAGTATTGTCTAAAGCCAAGAGACCTGCTTTCGGTCAGGTGACAAGGAAACACACCTCAACACTAAAGATATGTGGCAGGCTATCCAGAATGTCACGGGCAACAAAAGCAGGAGCGCCCCATCATGTGTGAGACCACGTTGCCAGATGAGCTGAACACCTTTTTATGCTCGCTTTGATCTCCTCAAAGAGTCCGCAGTAAAGTCTGCCCAACCTTCAGAGGACCAGCCACTGTCAAGATCCACAGCGGATGTGAGAAACACTCTGTGAAAAGGGAAAAGAGTGAATGTAAAGCCACTGGTTCTGATGACATCCCTGGTTGTGTACTAAGAACATGTGCCAACCAGCTAAATCAGGGGTCTTCAACGTTTTTCAGGCCAAGGACCCCCAAACTGATAGAGAGATGGAGCAGGGACCCCCTACTATATACAGTATATTGTATAAAATTGTGTTTTATATTAAACTGGGCTTAGTGCCATATAAAAACATACCTCGTTATTGTGCATTCAATACTAAGCTATTCAAATAATACACATGTTCATATATTCATGTTTTTATTTTAAACATGTGCAAGGTACAGTGAGTGGGGTGGCCATGCCACTGCCATTTAGAACCATACCTTGCATGATAATCATGCATACAAGCTATTCAAATCGACATTTTTATTTTAAACATAAATGTGGAAACGAGTGATGGTCTATTAGTGCCACTGCCATGCATAAACATACCTGTTATCTTGCATACAATACTGAACTATTAAAATAATGGACAGATTCATGTTTGGGAAAAAAAATAAATGGTCTAATCAACCAAAAATTTCCCAGACCCCCTGCAGTAATCCGCGGACCCCCTAGGGGTCGCGGACCCCCTGTTGAAGACCTCTGAGCTAAATTATGTCCTCACTGACGTTTTCAACATATCACTGTCACAGAAGAGAGTTCCTACCTGCTTCAAGACACCATCGTCCCCGTAACTAAAAAGTCTGCAGTGTCTAGTCCAAACGACTACAGCCCTGTAGCACTCACCCACATTCTGACGAAGTGCTTTGAGGAACTGGTTCTCCAGCACATCAACAACAACAACAACCCCCAGCCACAGCCTGGACCCTCACCAGTTTGCATGCAGAGCAAACAGATCCACAGAGGATGCCGTCTCCACTGCTCTCCACTCAGCCCACACACATCTTGAAACACCTACATCTGAATGTTCTTTGTTGATTTCAGCTTAGCATTCAACTCAATCTCCCCCATGAAACTGATTGTTAAAACTTTGGGCTTAAGTACCTAACTCTGCATCTGGTTATTAGACTTCCTCACAAACAGATTGGCAGCCACACATTCTCCGCTCTAGTGTTTAACACCAGAGCCCCCCAGGGCTGTGCGCTCAGCCCCTTCCTAATCACACCGTACACCCCCGACTGCTACTCCCGTCATGGACAGAACTCTGTTGTGAAGTTTGCAGATGAGACTGCATACACACAGGATATCAACAGTCTTGCAGAGTGGTGCACAGAGAACAACCTATCGCTCAACACCAGTAAAACCGAGGAGCTAATTGTTGATTTTAGAAAAAAGGAGCCAAAGATGCACACCTCTGTCAATCTGTTTTAGATTTGTGAAGACTCTACTCAGTGTTTTCATGTTCAATTTTCCACGTACAAAAGGAAACTTTCTAAAGGAGAGAGAAGGCCTATCAGTTGCTATTTAGGACAAAAGGAGGCTGAACTGACTAATATAATCTGTATTGTGTTAATCAGGCAGAGACGGACACTATCAGTTCCTCGTTGTCCCTCTCACAGTGAGACTGGTGAAGTCATTAATCTAACCTGTCACTGCGTGCACACGTGCTTTTTTTCCCCCACACACATATTTTTATAGATAAGTCGTGCATGTGATAATGTGTATTCTCATGCATCTACTGTAGTTGTATAACACGTCACTTCCACTTTACCGTACTGCTCTCTTGACTATTTGAACATCTTTACCACTGTAAATGTGTTCATTTATTTGGGATGTTTCATCTTTAGATATTATTTGTTGAAGTCACTTTCCAAACATTTTTAATTTATGAACTGAATCAACAACATTTTTGGATGCAAATTGCATATTAATGTATTTGAACAGTGTAGCCCAAGAAAATGTGCAAAATAACAGAGGGGTGGGGGGGATACCTTACAGTCACAGTCTACCTACTCTTCATGAGTCCAGATGTGGAGTCTGTAAAGGATACTTAGCTCTGAAGCAGTTTTGACTCTCTGTGTGGACAAGAAGATCTTGATATGCTGCATTAGCAGAGTCAGGTCATTCACAGCATCTTCTGTCAGTAGCTTGAGGTAGCTGCCGTACCTGTAGATAAAAGACAACAGAAGGTATATCTGCACATTTTCAGCTCCAAAGAGAACGAACCCCTTTCCTCTGTGACTGAGGGATTGAAACCAAAACCTGGGGCCAGATGCATAAACGACGTGAATGCACAAAACACATCAACACACTTACGTTCCCATACAACAAAACTGCATTGTCAATTATGTTTTGAGGGAAACATATTTTCTCCTGGATTATAATTGTTTTGAAGTATTAAAAAATTCTAATCACATAGTCTGCGTAGAAAGAAGGTCATGATGAACAGGTGGGTCAACAACTCAACACAGGACTTTCACCCCGGGAAGACCGCTGTTTATGTCCCGCGTGAAACCAAGAGTCAACGTTGTCTTAATATACGTACATAATTTAATTAATGTGACAAACATACTTATTTTAAGCCAAACCATGATGTTTTAGTTTAAGTAGTTTTGTTCCATTTTTATTTTATTTAAATTTACAATATTAACCACATATTTAAAACTGTGACCGTAATCCAGGATCAAATATATTCCCCATAAAACTGAGAATGCAGTTTAGTTAAGACAGGGTTGGATATAGAAATGTAAAAATAAGGCGGTAGACTGAATGTTATATGCTCTGTTGGGGAATAGGCTCTCAAGTGAGCTCTGATGTCAGAGTGAAATTGCTTGCTGTAAGTTCATGATTGAAGTGAACTGTAGTGGAAGTTTTAGAGGTAGTTTGAATATTGGTTAATGTTGGAGCATTGCTGGGGCTCTGAAATTAGGGAAAGGTTTTAAAATGACTTGCAGCAGATAGTTGGTTGTAACACAGTCGCATAAAGTAGAGTGAAATGTTTTTTTTTACTTTTTTCCCCCAGTATCAAACTGGGGTAAATGTACCTTCTTGAGCAGAATTAAAGTGTTTACGGGTATTTTCTTAATCTGCAGTTACTGATATGAAGCTTGCAGTTCAGGGAGTGTTTGTACACAGCAGGATTCTCCTTCCTTCCCAGGTAGCTGCTGTCAGAATACGGTCTAATTAAACGCAGGTTTATGAGCTATAGAAAAAACAGTTAGCTGTACATACCTGACACAGGTGTCGATTCCCAGCTGCTCCACAGATGATAATACAGCACTCTTTACACTCTTCTCCTCTGCTGTAAAACACGGCAATTAAAAAGGAGATGTGGTTGTTACCAGGCAAGGCAATAGGCAGAGAAGGGGATATGGCTGAAGTTTTTTGGAGGAACACTCCCTAGACATCACTAACGGGGTGCATTACGACTGCAGAGAATTGAAAAACATGAGAACGTATCATGACTTGCTACTTACAAAGCACTACGGATGTGATGTTGTGTCTGGGTAATTTCATAGTTGGCAGTTTTACAGCGGTTGTTTGCCATTTAATTGTGATGCTTGTGAGGCAGCATGGCATCAAGGTGACTTGGGTAATTCCACTATCACTCTGCCACGGGTAATTTCACAACAGCATTTTGATGGTTTAGAGCAGTGGAGTCATTACTCATGATTTTAGGAGTGGGTTGGACTTTTGGAAGAAACTACAGCATGCAATGTTGGCCCCTGTGAGAAAGCCCTTATCTCAGGACTTTATCTTCATCTGTGGAGCGAGATACTACAGCAGCTGAAAATACTGCAGCAGGGCAGGTTTAGATCCACATGCCACAGCTTTGTACAGATCGTTGAGCTATCAGTCTTACCAGCTGCTCTCATGGGCTCTTAGTTAGCCCCATTAAGTGTGCAGAATCATAAAAATATATTAGTTTTTGGAGTTACAGTAGTAATTGTGAGGAGAGAGCGATGAATAAAGCAATAACTGCGGGAGGACTGATATTTTGTTTTGAAAGATGTTTCCACTGCTTCCTGGCTTTGGGGAAAAGGAATATTATTACATTTGTGCTAATGGATCCCCTGCTTCAGACAGTTTGTGGAAAGATGATGAGAAGATTTTGATAATTAATAGAAGAAGTATTATCCAGACAGCATTAGTGGCAGGGAAAACTTCAAATCCAATTTACAGACTAATAGTGCAGAAATATGAAAGGGAAATGATAATATGGTCGCTGTAATCGACATATCGAAGTGATAGTTCAGCATTGTTGCCGTTGAAAAATTGGAGCTGAGCAATGTGGATGAATAACAGGCTATCAAAATCTTGTATTAATTGATAGAAAATAGCTTGTGACAGCAGCATGAAGCAGTGCTAGAACAACTAATGCTGTATTCTCTCTCTCATCACATATTAACATCTCAAAAAAACTCTTGCTGATGGCAATTACTGTCTAATGGAGATGAATGCTCTCTTGTTGTATTTATTCCCTCCCTCCAGTTCCTCTCTGCTCCCTTCCTTCCAGCACTGTGCCACCAGAGTCTACTTTAGAGTTTGTGATAACTATAATCAAAACCATTTAAACTTTTGTTACAAAGACCAAAGGTTGACAGATGGCACCTGAATTGTATCTTTGACATTAGTCGTAACAATGTAGGATGAACACACATGTACAAGGAGGCAAATGTGTGCTGTCTTAAAAATAAATGTGGAATTAAGAATGAGGTGTCAAGCTTAACTTTCAAGCCAACAAGGAGGAGAAGTCCTAAAGGTGATCAGTATCTGCAGGTCCATGACAACAAAGCAAACATCATCTTCTGATGTGTGATATGTTTGAAATCTCCAGAACAGCTAAAAAGTGAAGCTTGGGACTATAACCTATTTTTTTAAGAAGTCACAAGCGGAAACGGTTTGGAACCACTGGTTAAATCTTCAACAATGCATTGTACTGTATTTTCTAAGCTTATCATGCATTTCTTAAGTAATATCCAAGTCTGAAATGTAGAGTAACTACAGCTCTCAAACAATATTTCCCTCAGAAAAATATAAAAAGTATAAAGTTTTATAAAATGGAAATACACGAGTGGAGTACAGGTATCTGTACAACCTTTTCAACTCTGTCTTTAAGGAGGCTCTGCAGACCACTAAGTATATCCATGACCGGCCTAATCTCAAATCTCTAAAATACAACGTAAAACATATTCAACCAATTACATTGTAACCAATTGGTTACATTGGTCCAATTACATTGAACCAATGCAACAAAATGTTCCAGTACTTTCAATAAAATCACATCACGGACAAAATGAATCCCCTTTTGAAAATGGCCGTGTTGTGTTTCTAATGCCTCTCAGTGAACACAATATCTCAAGAAGGATGAACTGATTAGAGTTGATGGTCAAAGATCACTGTGACCTCACAAATTACAGTTTGGGCCATAACTCAATAATTCATATGCTAATTACGACAATTTCACACAAATGTCTCATAGGATAGTGATCACTTTTTTGACAGATGTGGGTGTGGAATAACGGCCTTCTTTTTCTCCAGTATTTGTCCTTTTTTTTTTTTTTACAAGTCGCCCTATCTTGGAATGACAACATTACAATTCCTCGTATGCAAACATACTGGCAATAAAGTTTAATTGAATGGACTTGTGGTTTTCAGGTATTTTTACTCTGTGGTTGGCTGAAATAGAGAAAAGAAGGTGATTTAACCAAAAGCAGAATGTGGTAAGAAATCTATGTAAATGAGGATTCATTTGAGAAAGTGTAGATCTCCGCCTGAGCTATTAACATGTAACAGTCACATGAAAAGGTGCTCTCTCTTTGTTTCCTGCCATCCAATTTCAACAGGCAGCTAAAATAATGAGATTGCTTGACAGCTGCCTTCAGGAGTCCGGCCATGGAGGGTGAGGAGATACAACTCAGAACAGTGAACTGACAAAGGTTAATACTTGCCAAATGAGCCAGCTCTCTCCATACAATGGGAGCACCCAAGTAGGGCAGAGTGGCTGAGACTGTAGTCCATGTCGATCAAACACTAAGAGGAGCCCACTACCACCCGTTACCCCGCCACACACACACACACACACACACACACACACACACACACACACACACACACACACACACACACACACACACACACACACACACACACACACACACACACACACACACACACACACACACACACACACACACACACACACAACTGGCAGATTGCAGAATTCACCGAGAGCCATGACAGCTGTCTGGTCTCCTAAGAGGCTATCAGGTGGGAGGAATATTAGAGGGGAAAATGGGATAGCAGCGTGTGTGTGTATGAAGTAGAAAGTACATCAAATAACCTTCATTTTAAAGCAAGGAAGAGATGCAGAGACGTAGGCTAATATGACAATTTCATAACTGATTGTTGGTCTGATGCTGGAGCAGAGGGTGCCAAACGGATTTCAGGGTGTCAGATTTTATACAGCTTCTATGCAACTGTACTGACTAAAAGATTTTCTGCCCAGTTGAAACATGTCTGACCAAAACCAACTGCTCAGATGAGACTTAAAAGACTTGAGAGTGTTGTTTGCTCGTGTCTAAAATCATGTATTGTTTACTTACTGTTATTTTGTTCTGTCTTTCCAAACACTAGTGACGCATTTCTGTTAAATGATACATTGCAGTACATTACATACAAGTCTATTAAAGTCCCCTCCAATCAAAGTATGATTTGCTTTTTGTCACTTCGCTGTGCATGAGTTTGATACACTTCATCTGCTGAAGGGGCAAAGTTATTCGGTGCTCTCCTTAAATCTGTGTTTAAAGGTTAACTTTTGTAATTTTCAACCTGGACCCTATTTTCCCAGGTTTTTGTGTGTAAGTGAGTAACAGTTTTTTAAATTGGTCCAGTATTGAGCGGGAGCACTGCAGCTGGCAGTCGTTAAACAAGCTGCAATGTAATTCTTCGGGCAATTGCTCACCGTCAATGTACCTCCTCTAAATGTGCTTGTTTTTGCTACAAACAGGCTCAGATTGGTATTAAAAGTGTCTCAAGACATTATGGGTAGGACCCAGCAGAGAAATGGAACTTTTTTCTTTAACTTTCATTTGATCTGGTCTGTTTGGTTTTGTGTCATGTGACCTGTTGCCAGAAGACAACAGCAGAAATGTGAGTGAGAGTTGGTGAGAGGAGTGCCAGGAAGAGTTTGTTGCGTTAGAGTCCTGTAGTTTCATTTTTAATGAAACGGCTGAATATCTAGCTGACTTCAACAATGTGGATAAAGCCTAACCCTCTCATGATATTTTAGAACAAACCTTCTCCTTGAGCGAGACTTAGACACAACAACAAACAGAAAAAAATGTTTTATTTTATTTCTCTGTAGGGTCCTTTCCATAATTTAACCCATAACCCATTATAACCCATTATATTAACCCATTAAATTCCATAATAATCTGAGCCCGTCAGTGGCAAAAACAAACTCTTTTAGTGGATGTACATTGAGGGTGAGGAATTGCCCAATATGATTACATTGCAGCCATTTTAGCTGCCGCCCGCTGCAGTGCTCTTTCTTAATAATGGACCAATTTTTTTTTAAATTACCCATTAGTCACTTTGACACAAAAACATAGGAAAATAGGGTTGAGGTGGAAAAATACAGACGTTAACTTTTAACACATGAAGGTACAAGCATGATTTTGTGACATAACTAGTTTGGAAGCTAATCATCATCCATGCAGCTTACACAAGTGTGTGGATTTTTAAGTGAAGAGAGATGTATGTATGTATGTATTCCTGAAAAGCTTTGTAATCATTGTTGCTTACACCAAACTAGCTGCCTGCATCTACAAATCAATCCCAGGTTGAAGATATAACTATTTTTCTTCAATTTTGTTGACATGTATCAACCTGATTTCTCAAGGTTTTGTCTATGATACAAAGTATAAGGATACACATTTTTATAAGACTTGTCAGACAAATTCCTATCAATCTACCGTAAAGTGTAAACTGTAGAAGGACTAGGCCCTGTAAGTGTTCAATGTTAATACAATTATGCAAATTGAGTTTGACTGATTTCTAAAAATTAAGTATTTAAATATAAGAATGTCATAATGTGGAAATAACAACTTTGAAGTGTGTGAGTGAACTTAGATAAATAATTCATCAAAACAAACACTTCTAAGATTCTTCATCAGTGTGGCCTCAGAGGAGACATTCATCTGTGCTGATACTGATAAAAGACATCCAATACACTGTGGGGAGATGTTAAATTCTTCAATGGAAAAATGCTACCTCTTTATTGGAAAAAAAACACAATAATTAAAAATGGAAAAGATTCATTACTAGTGTATTGCCCGTTCGGTGTTTGGCCGTTCAGCGTCTGTGCCCGTTTGGAGTGGGCCGTCTGCTTGGCTCCCAGTGTTACCGTTTGCAGCGATGTCGGGGCGCGCCTGTTTGCAACACATGACTGCTCAGAGCAGGCCGATTGCTTGGCCCTTGGAAGTGCTGCTTGCAGCGTTTTCAACAACCACTCATCGCTTGTTGACTCAAGGGAAGTAAAGAAGAGTTTGGTTGCAACGATGGTATTTCAAGCATCCGGAAGCAAAAGTAAACTGCAGTCAATGAGCCTGTAAAGGTCCACTGATGACGAAATGCTGGAGTCGGCAAATCCCTGAAACTAAACTGCTATTGTTCGTTTAAAAGTTAGATTATTAATTTAGTTTGTTAGTCCTGCATACTCCAGTGTGAATAGTCTGCTTGTAAAATCCTACTTAATCATTTATTTAGTTGGCAGTATACTGATTGAGTATTTAATATGCAGCAGTATGCAAATTTAATTAAAGCCGAGGGGGTGTGGCTTGAAACTGGCCATGGCTGTTGAGTTATTTTGCAGACAGGAATGTAGTATCATAAATTATTATGGCAAAAACATTCAAAATTTGAGTTGCAATGGCAGAGTTGTGCTGTTCCTGTAGGCTATCCGCTCATGCTCGTTGACTCCAAGAGAAGTAAAGGGCGGCTATAAACTTATCCAGCATCCAATGAGTCGCTGTTTGCCCGCTGCGGACGACATGCTGGAGTGCAGAGCCCTGCAGCCCTGCTCCTGCTGCTACACACAGCGCTGTATACTTGTTTATTCAAATGTAATTGATATTGGACGTGTCGAGTGTCCAAATTGCACCAAATTCGACACAGCAATCCTGGGTTTGTGTGTAGATCAGATGAGCGGTTCTCAGAATGTACAAAGAACACACAGACGGACAGACAATGATCCTTGCTTTGTATTTAGATAGTTAGATTTAGACTATTTCAGAAACATAGACCAACGCTGCCTTTTATTAGTCTTCTTGCCACAAAGGATTGGCTAACTAATTATATTACTCTCGTGCATTATCTGCTCTCCTTCAGTAGCTCAGGGGCATTTGTCTGAATACACACACACACACACGCGCACATGCGCACACACACACACACACATAATGAGGAAGACCAAATTCTGCACACTATTTAAAAAACCTGCATTATAGCTAATAATAATATATCATAACCAGGGAAAATGTTTTTTTTAAAGCTCCATTTACATTTCAAACAGGTGAACTGTAGGCTTGAAGTATGTTTCCTGTCGTTCTACATAATAGGGTGTACACAGCATATTAAACTACAGGCAACGATAGCAACAATTCTATTGCATTGTGCATCCATGTTACGGATATCTGTCAGGAGATGGCATAAGTTCTAGAAAATTAACTGAGAACCTGTTTGAGAACCTGGATGAAATAAATAGCCAGGAATGTCTGACTCAATAAATTAGATATCTGACGAGGGCAAAATATGAATTTGAAATCCCAATATTGCCATGATTCAGTCCTGTTCACTGATTTGCAACATTGTCCAAATACAACCAGATACATTTAAGGAATACTGTAGACGATTCTGTGACTGTTGACAAAGTTGTATTGTTTTATGGTGTACTTCATATTTGAAACAAACTTCGTCACAACTAAGCTCTGTTAAATTCAGGTTTAAAATGTTTTAGTTTGTATTTGCATCTTTCACTGCCTTGCAACTATTTATTCTTCTGTTTATTTGGTTTAATCAGTTTTATTAACCTTGTCTTTACATTACATTACACTCATTTAGCCGACGCTCTTATCCAAAGCGTCTCACGTAGTCACAGCTACGGGAGCAATTCTGGGATTAAGTGTCTTGCTAGAGGACACATCGACATGCGACGAGCTGGGGATCGAACCGCTGATCCTCTTATTGAAGGGCGGCCCTGCTCTCCACTTAGCCACAGTTGTTTATCTTCGATCAGTAACATCTGATTTAAAACTGAATTGAAGAGAAAAGCCTCCCAACTGGGATATAAATTGACATTAAAATGTTCTTAAAACACTGAAGACTATTATGGGTTGTGGAAAAACATAGCAGCAGTACCAGAGAAAAGTACCAAGATCAATCGGTCACTACAAGATTGATGATCAGCTCAGGGAAGCTACCGTGCTTTTAACACAATTGTACAACTATATGGCAGTCAGGCCATTTTCTGAGTTAAAAAAGCTAGAAAGGAAACTGGTCACATCTTTTAAGGTGTACCGAGTTGGACAAAATGGTAATGACTGATGCAATAACTTGTCTAATTGCCAATGAGGACAGCTGAGCTTTTATCATCAATCCCAGTCAGGCTTCCATCTTATCCTCTCATCAGCCACTAAATAAAAACTATAACATTTTCTACAGAATTGAGGGTGCATTTGTATAGCTAATATACTGTTCATTTTATTTCAGTTGTTCACTCCCATTTTTCCAAATGTCGGGCTATCACACCGCTCAGCCTACCCTCTAGGGTGCTAAAAAGGCGGCTCTGACCGGTTGTCTCAGATTAAGGAGGAGCAATGTGGATTCCGTCCTAGCTGTGGACCAGCTCTGTACCCTGGCAGGGCTGTTGAAGGGGCAATGGGAGTGATGCTTTGTGGACTTGGTTAATGCTTATTACCGTGTCCCCCGTGGAGTCCGGTGGGGAGTACTGCAGGAAAATGGGGTACCTGGGTCGTAGCTACAAACCATTTGGTCCTTGTATAACCAAAGTGAGAGCTCAGGCTTCTCACTTGATTTAGTCCCTCAGTAAACATGAGTTTGTGGTCTCAATCTCTAATTTTTAGGCTTACTGTGATTGACAGATCACAGTATATACGGCATCTCGACGTCTCTCCTCCACATTCCAAATATGGTAACTTCCGTTCACTCGTTGCGAAAAAAACATGGGGTTTAAAAACGGCCATCTACAAACCAATGGGTGACATTATGATGACTATGTCCACTTCTTATACGCAGGCTATGTGAGAGCTCTGTCCAGATATTCAGCAAAAAGTCAAACACGTTTCCAGTGGGTGTTGGCCTTTGTCACTGATTCTTACCGATTGATTATGGGGATTATATATAAATGCCTCTTTCCATTTCTGAGGGGCTGAGTCAGGGAGAAGCAGCTGAGCACATGATTTGCTTATTTTATCTCCAGTCATCATAGTGTTACATTTTTTCTCCCCTTCTGCTCTTTGGTGTAGTTTGTGTTGCTGTAAACCTCTTTGTCTTTTTTGCTCTACAATAAAAGCTTTAAAATTGTACTTGACTCTCTTTCTGATCTCTGCACTTGGGTTCATCCCCTCCAGCGCTTAAAGCAGTCGCATTATCATAATAATGGTAATATTACTAACCAGTGCCAGATGATTGCACAGACATCAAGACATTATTTGAGCAGAGGTATGAAGCACTGTTGATTTAATTCCAAAGTAATGTTCATTATTTCCAGTGATGAATTGATTTAAAACACACAGTACTGTATGTTTTAAACATACAGTACTGTGTGTTTTAAATCTGTGATTATTTACGCTAATATAGCAGGTATCACGCTAAACTTGTTTAAACATAAAGGACTAATTCCATTTATTTAGGGAACACTTGCTAAGGGTAATGGGGAAGGCATTTGTTGCTGCATTTTAGAAGTAATACAAGCAGCTCACTACTTGCTGTTATAGTTAACAACAACAAAAACTTTTGTGGGTGAAGGGCATGATGTTACAGTCGTCTGTTTATAACTGTATCTTGTAAAAAATATGTAAAATAAGACTGAGATATGCAATTAGTACTTCAGTATGCAAGATTTTCTGGGTATTCACTAATTAACAGCTTTTCTTTCTAGCTGCCATCAGTCTGATCAAGTTGTTTAGCCCAACGGCTACAAAACAAGCCAACCTACTGAAATCATATACGCGTTTGATATGGGAAACATAACACATTATGACCTGCGGTAAAACTCTGCTCTACAAATTAGGAAGAATTTCTCCACTTTTTTACCCGTATGCCAGCCCACAGGGACTGTCCCTGACTTCCACACAACATTGAAGAGGTGTGTCAACGAAGACACCTCAACAATATTCAGAGCCTTCAACGTCTCAAGATAAGTCAAATGTAACGTAAAATCTTCCAGAATTACATTACAGAATTTATCAGATCAGATATTTTGGCCCTATTCCATATCTCACTCTAAACAGGTCACACATTAGCAAGCTACGGTTAATGTTTCGATTAGTTAGCTACACAACAGTTACACCTGAACGTTACTAGGTGTAAATATTTAGTAACAACTCATTTCCAGGGAAGAACTTGTGTGTGTGGTGCAACCCATTATAATTCAGTCATGCATAAAACCTCACTCAGTAAACACTTGCATTAGAACTAGGCTCAAACTAAGTTTGATCTCATAAACTGATTGTGAAACTGTCTCCTGGTGCACTGGCACTGTTGAGCTTTTTGCCTAAAGTGACTTTCACCAGAAAGGTCAAACACACCAACTTTGTGTCAGTCGAGCATGTCAGTCACATTCAGCAGTTCCTCAAAGTGTTCTTTCGACAGCTTGATAATCACTCAGTTCTCTTCCCCCTGCTGAAAACTGGCTGAAGCCCTGCATCCCATTCCTATGGACTCATGTCAATTTCCCTGAAGCTACAGTCCTGATCAGATCTCCAGACACCCGTCTGCCGATTCAGGTGTCACAGTTTGGATGTAGGAAAACATACTCTGAAGGTGGGAGTTGAAGGTGAAATATATATATACAGTTGTGGTCAAAAGTTTACATACACTTGTAAAGAACATAATGTCATGGCTCTCTTGAGTTTCCAGTTATTTCTACAACTCTGATTTTTCTCTGATAGAGTGATTGGAACAGATACTTCTTTGTCACAAAAAACATTCATGAAGTTTGGTTCTTTCATGACTTTATTATGGGTTAACAGAAAAAGTGACAAAATCTGCTGGGTCAAAAATATACATACAGCAACATGAATTAGCAATTTTGGTGACTTAGAAAGTTGTGTCAATGAAATGAGCTTCATAGCATGGCCTCTTAACTTCTTGTGAGTGATTATGAGTGACTACAGCTGGTGACTTCTCTGAGGCCATTTAAATAGGGCTCATTGGATACAAACGCCCACAAACGCTACAATGGGAAAGTCAAAGGAGTTCAGCATGGATCTGAAAAAGCGAATCATTGACTTGAACAAGTCAGGAAAGTCACTTGGAGCCATTTCAAAGCAGCTGCAGGTCCCAAGAGCAACAGTGCAAACAATTGTTTGTAAGTATAAAGTGCATGGCACTGTTTTGTCACTGCCACGATCAGGAAGAAAACGCAAGCTATCACCTGCTGCTGAGAGAAAATTGGTCAGGAGGGTGAAGAGTCAACCGAGAACCACCAAAAAGCAGATCTGCCAAGAATTAGAAGCTGCTGGAACACAGGTGTCAGTGTCCACAGTCAAGCGTGTTTTGCATCTCCATGGACTGAGAGGCTGCCATGCAAGAAGGAAGCCCTTGCTCCAAAAGCGGCACCTTAAGGCTCGACTGAAGTTTGCTGCTGATCACGTGGACAAAGATAAGACCTTCTGGAGGAAAGTTCTGTGGTCAGACGAAACAAAAATCGAGCTGTTTGGCCACAATGCCCAGCAATATGTTTGGAGGAGAAAAGGTGAGGCCTTTAACCCCAAGAACACCATGCCTACCGTCAAGCACGGTGGTGGTAGTATTATGCTGTGGGGCTGTTTTGCTGCCAATGGAACTGGTGCTTTACAGAGAGTAAATGGGATAATGAAGAAGGAGGATTACCTTTCAAGTTCTTCAAGATAACCTAAAATCATCAGCCCGAAGGTTGGGTCTTGGGCGCAGTTGGGTGTTCCAACAGGACAATGACCCCAAACACACATCAAAAGTGGTAATGGAATGGCTAAATCAGGCTAGAATTAGGGTTTTAGAATGGCCCTCCCAAAGTCCTGACTTAAATCCCATTGAGAACATGTGGACAATGCTGAAGAAACAAGTCCATGTCAGAAAGCCATCAAATTTAACTGAACTGCACCAATTCTGTCAAGAGGAGTGGTCAAAGATTCAACGAGAAGCTTGCCAGAAGCTTGTGGATGGCTACCAAAAGCGCCTAATTGAAGTGAAAATGGCCAAGGGACATGTAACCAAATATTAGCACTGCTGTATGTATATTTTTGACCCAGCAGATTTGATCACTTTTTCTGTTAACCCATAATAAAGTCATGAAAGAACCAAACTTCATGAATGTTTTTTGTGACAAAGAAGTATCTGTTCCAATCACTCTATCAGCGAAAAATCAGAGTTGTAGAAATAACTGGGAAACTCAAGAGAGCCATGACATTATGTTCTTTACAAGTGTATGTAAACTTTTGACCACAACTGTGTGTGTGTGTGTGTGTGTGTGTGTGTGTGTGTGTGTGTGTGTGTGTGTATATGTGTATATATATATATATATATATATATATATATATAAAAACAAAAACAAAAGGACTTTAGACTCTGTACAACATTACAACATCAAATGGTCTTCATCCTGAGACACAGATATTAAGGACTATGATATTTGACTCTATAAGTGAATATAAAATGTCTTGATTGTTGTTATAAAGTATTATGGTTATTTATGAGTGCTTATAACTATGATTATGTGCTATAAGCAGACTGAAGCAGATGTGTTTATAACGCATTATAGACGTGGGCATCGTAGAAAGTTTTCATATCCCAGAAAGTAAGTAAACTGATTTATGTCCCATGTTCTTACTTCACTGCTCCACAGAGTACCCTTCATTTATTTTACTTTGACTAAATTGTCAATGTATTGCTCTTCTCAGACTGACCTTTGTACTGAGCTGGAGCGAAGAAGCACTCTGTGGAAGAGATGGATAGATGGGTCGCAACCTTCTCCAGAAGGTCAGCCAGCACTGGGGAGAAAAAAATAACCAGACACATCAACAAAATGTATGCTAGTACAGCCTCAATAAATCTTGAGTTCACAGAAAATCCAATTTACAAATTAAAATACATCCGATCATTTACTTCCAACTATTTATAGAATGTGGATAATATACAGTTATATAAACCACTACAGTAAGCAACCTTGTTACAGTCTAAGTGGTCTGGAAAAACACATTTCCTGTGAACCACAGTATGCATGTTTAATGTAGCAATCACTGAGTCATTGGCATAAAAGAAAGGCCAAAAAAGTCCCATAGTTATATATATATAGTTCAGAAATAAAGCAGGATTAAGTCTAAACAGATAGATGTCTAACACAGAAGATCATGGTTCAGCTGCAGAAACACGTGTACAATAATACCATCACTACACTATGTAAATGCGCATCCGCTCGTATCCAATGACTACATTGCCTTTAGTGTCATATCGCACAGCTGTGCAAACACACCCACAGTCACTGAAGATCTAATTGTGGGAATTAGAGGGAAACCCTAGGTGAGGAGGCCTCCTGTAAAAGTAATACAGATCATAAAACACAAATCTACAAAGACACACACACACACACACACACACACACACACACACACACACACACACACACACACACACACACACACACACACACACACACACACACACACACACACACACACACACACACACACACACACAGCTTGAAAGAGTATTTTTTCACAGCTGCATCACTAACTTAACTTAATACTGGCATTAATTTCCCTGTCCTTTGCTGAAGCTGTCATTCATTGTCCTGCTGATAAAACTTTCCCATATCCTACTGAAACACCAAACATTGTCATATATACTGTACAATTTTACATTCATATTTAATCATTTGGGAAATGATATTCTCCTCAGTGGCTTACAAATGAAGTACAATCCAAGCCACAGGAGATCTAGAAGAGGCCATTAACATTTTCACTTAACACAAGTGCCACATACTTGCAGGTGCACTTCTTTACCATTATATTAATACACGTGTGAATTGAGTGGCATTTAAAATGTATGATGTTTTTCTTCACAGTAGCTCTTAAAAAAAAAATACATATTCTTTTCCACAGGAACTTATTACCTCCTTTAAAATCTCCAAGAATCACTTGTCACACTAATGTAATGTAAAAAGTAGAAATATGTTGTATGTGAACATTAGCAAAGCCTACTGGTGCTATCTTTTATATACACTCAGTATCTACTGTAGGTAAAGGTCATGTGATCTAAAGCCCTGCAATAAACCCAACCTACCTGATTTTGTTGAAACTGTTTTACTTTAAGGTTATTTTGGAGGCTGCAGTTTTCAGTTATATTCTAAATATATAGGTGTTAATATTCAGTCTACCATACTTGATATGAATATTCATGAACTCCTAAATTTGCCTGTTCCAAGAACTAAAATGCTAATATTTAAAGTAACAGCACCACTTCAGGTCCATTTGAAGTACTGCATTGAACTAATTTAATCTATTTGAATGCATATTGATGTACTTTTTACCTGATGTGTAACGGCTGCTCATTGATAGCCACCTCCTACTCAGCATTTGCCTTTGGCTCGCCTCCAGTTAGCCTTTAACATTTATCAAAGCTGAATCTTATCGGGTTCTGTACTTGAAAAGGACTCTTCTCAAGTGGCACCAAGGGAAGGGAAGCTATTTCATGAAACACTAATGTGTTAAAAAAGCATTCATCCTACAATGACAGTCAACAATTTTTCATATGTGATCATAGAAGGGCTTTATGTTGAAATAAAAAGTTTTAAATTGACCCTGCTCTGTTTTTGCTCAGATTCTGTCATTCGCCTCCATTACTTATATGTCAACATAAAAACAAGTTATGTTCGTGCAACTGCTTATACATGCAACGATGAAAGCTTCTGTAAAAAAGCTGTATTTTTTTTTTTTTTTTGTATACAGTAGTGGAGCCAGATAAGAAAACATAATCATCACAATGCAACCCAGCGACTATGAGCACAAGTGAAGGCATCTCATTTACATGCTGTTGAGGGAGACCAATTGAGCAATCAATACGCTGACAAGATAGTGAGGTATTGAACATGCAAACAGTTCTAATCATGAGTGTTCAGATGAAGAGATAGTATAATTAATCATTTTCGTCTTAGAGCTGTGTAGAAAACTTTCAAGACACAAGTGATAATCACAGTGTCTTTATATACAGACTTAGATATAAGTAATGTTCCTTAAATTGCATCAGAAGTTGGTTAATTTTTATTTTAATAGATTTAAAGGCGACAATTTCTTTCATTGAATGCTTCTTAAAAAGTTGAATGATAGGTTTTGCATGGTTAATGATGTGCCAAATAAAATAGCACTCCTGCAGCAGAGGGAAGCTTAAAAGATAATAAATCTTGATCATGGTCTTCCAGTGAAAAGCCCTGAAATGAGCGCCGCAGAGCCGAGAGCGGATGCTTTCACAGGCTGAGTTCAACAGTGTGCTGATGAAAGGAAGCAATCACTGTACAGTGCATGCATTAATGACAAGATTGTCAGCCCTCCTTCAATTTGAATGTATTTCATTCCTCCTTGAATCACAGCCAATCACTCCTACGTAAGGAAAGTCAGCTTCAGTGTCATTTCATAGTGACTGTCAATGCCAGTGATGAGAAGTTCTTAAAAGGTTTATGGACATCAGATCTGCGTTATCTTGGTGAGGTGGTGTGTGTGGCGCACTGAATGCAACTACATTATCTGCGCAGCAGATAATGTAGTTGCATTCAGAGAATCCACGCTGCAGTGCAGTTTCAATGTATCATATGGAGTTATTCTTTTGTTTGTCTCATCGTTATTTCTTTACCCATGAAAATATTTGCATATGAAACTTTATAGGGAGCTATTTGGAAACAAATGTTTTAAAAAGTGGAGGTGACAGTCTTTCCCCACTTAGCTGGCTCATTTGTATGTACATTATGAACACATGGAGGTGCACACTATATGAATATATGAAATGCGAATATACGAAATACGAATTTGCGTGTGGAAAACGTCATTGTTTCAATGGCTACACATATCACTTATATATCTGGCCTATGGTAAAACATTGCCTGGACACAACTGACAGATTTGACTTCTCACTGACCAGCACCATTCTAAGGATGACATTGGACACACAGTGTGAGCCATATGTTGTTATTCCTCTGGCTCAGTATAGAACACTTTACTGGTGCCGTTTGCTGTCATTGTACAACATGTAATTTACACCGAATCCTCACAGCTGATTTTAAGTGACTTGAAAGTCTATGACTTCCTACAAAACATTGTAGGTCTTCCGAGCCTCATGTTGATTACTGTGAGTTGTGACAAAAACAAAGAACCCCCTTTTTATTTGGTTACTTCATGCATCTTGGGTGAACCAAACCATCACGGGAGGTGGTTAAAGACACATAATAGCCAAGACGCATGCATAAGCTTTACTACACCCAAGTAAAACTATGTCAGTAAGCAGTCCGTAAAAAAAAAAAAGACTCACAATATAGGGTCTGCCACTGTAGTAATGGCAGCTTAAATTGTACTAGAATTACCCTGAAATTACCTGTGATTCTCCCTTTAGCTTAAAAGCAGTTCCAGTGATTTACAAAGGTGAGCTGTGCTTATCTGTTCCCGAGCCGGTTCAAACATTATTATGTATTAGTGAAGGAGTGGCGTGACTCTGACTTCATGAAGATGATAAAAGTTGTCTTGCATGAAGTCCATAAATGCATTGCATCCACTGGGTCTGTGTTAGTTTATGGATAGTTATTAGCTTGCTAGCTGTTAACTGATAAAGTGCACAAGTTTACCCTGATTTGAAACCAAAGACTCAAATATAGACAATCAAGAAACAGAGAATGCACCTTTGATGACTACTTGTTCTCTTTTTTGTGACTAGAAACATTAATTTCATTTCATTTTAAATCTTTATTCATGAACTTTTTTTCTTTTAAATCTTTTACTTTGTAAAAATGTTAGTATTGCCAGTTATACTCTCATGCCTTAGTCATCAGCAAGTTTCTTTAAAATGACAATATTGGCCGAGATATATTATCAAGATAAACGCTATGTTCTCATTGTGCTACTAGAAGGTAGAAAGTCCAGACTACAAGACAAATCTGCAGCTACCAGTGAACCGGTGGCTCACCCTTTCCAGTTAAGATGTTGGGTTTGGAGGTCATGGCTTTGCAGTAATGTCTCCGGCAGATCTCCATCCAGCTCTCCTCATTCTTTAAGTCTTTAGATAATAGCAGAAATGTACCGATCTCAGAGTCTGTATGGGAGAAAAAAAAAAAAACCTATAGATGTAGAAATCACAATAATGCACCTTGACCATGGCAACTACATCAATGTTCCTCTTACCCTGTGAGTCATGGTGGATCTTTGGTTGGTCCAAAGTGTAGCAGTCAGGTGGAGGATAGCTTGAAAACATGGGCCAGGGGTAAGGATCTTCTCCCTGAAATAAGCAGATAAATACATCTGATTGACCATTTTGGACACCTCATTACACCCCAATGCAATTATTACAAATATCCAACAAGATTACTCAAATTTGCATTGTTGTCTTTGATTTGTTTTTGCACCACTCCGAGTAGATGAATGCTTTGGCTGTTTATGAGTTTGCTGGGCTATGTGTCATTATGTTGGATTATTAGTATTGGTTTGTAATTTAAAAACATTTCAAACAGGGAAGGACAGTTAAACAGTTACTTGTAGATCAATTAATTAAGGAGTAGTCGTTTAGTGCAGAGCTGGCAGCTGTTATCAAATGTGTTTGTATTTGTATGCCGTTATTTGTTTCCTCCTTTCTATCTTTATTTTTCATTCTCCCTTCCCTCCTTTCTTTGTAGCCCACGGCCATTTAGTCAAGCATTCATTACGTTTGTCATCTCTTTGTTGAAGGTACTATAACTACTGAGTCATAGCTCAACATGTGACTTGCCAAAATAGTGTGCTGTAAATGTTTATGGGGTTTAGAAAGCAGGTCTGTTTATCCAATTGTCTGTGCCCTCCGCTCATAATAATCCCTGCTGGTATTTGAGTCTGCCTCTCAGGTGATGTGCTGCTCCAACGACATTAGAAGAATATGCACAGAGCCCTGTATGTTGGTAAGTTGCTGATGATTGCAAACAATCCTTATACAGCTTTGGAACTCTGTGTATACAACAAAAATCAAAATTAGATACTTAGACTGAAAGCTATCAGGATTAGCCTTGTGAAACAACATGTAGAATAACTGTAGGAAGTAAACCGAGTGGCAGCTACAAGCCTGCACTGTATGACATTTTTGGTCATAATGTCTCTGGTGAATGCGCCCTTTGTGTATATCCAACTGTTTGACTGACTTTGTCCACCAAATTCTAATAGTTCATCCTTGAGTCCAGGTTGGACGTTTGTTCCAAATTTGAAGAAATTCCCTCCAGGTGTTCCTGAGATATTGCATTCACAAAAATGGGACATGTGGACGGACGGACACGGCCGACACGAAGGCATTAAAACATGACCATGTCTGTGGAGCCATCTCTGCATATTCTACTCCCATGCAGCGGTACAAGAAATCTAACAGTTTAACTATTTAAAAAAAAAAATGTTGAATTATTTATTGAACATGTTTCATAGACATCATAGCATCCATTAGGTCTCCTTGTAGGCAGTAAATATTCTGACAGACACTTTGAAATGCTGGCATAGCCATTGTTTTTAACACAATGGTACTTCTCATTTCTCACCAAGAGTGGATTAATTTTCCTTTTTTGTAAACTTCACACAAAATCAGAACTAATTTAACAGCTTTCTGGTCCCTGTAGTCCCTACAGGTGACAGGAGAAATGACTAAAACAGACTTGTAAAATACAAAGGAAACACTCCCTAAACTAATTTACACCTCTCCTCTTTTGAAATCTGTCATATCCTTTCCTTGACCTCTTTATAAATTAGTTTTCTGTTAGTGTTCAGCATAACCAACAACTAAATATTTTATATGTATCCCAAAACATGTAGAGTAAATAAATGTGCCGGCTGCAGACTTGTATCGATCAGTGGAGCTGTCCAAAGATACCATCAGTAGTGAAGTGTTAATGCGTCTTCCCGAACAATACGTAGGAAAAAATCATTTTACCTAATGAAAATTTGCTACCATTTATATGTGGCTGTCCAATCAGTGGTGATGGTAAATGTAGTCGATTGAAGCAAAACATTCCTGAGTGCGTGCTCTATTGACCAAGAAAGTTGAGTTCACAGATCTTCCTGCATCTGGTGCCATAAGTTGCAACAGTGCCATACTTGTAGGCAAGGAAGAACGACGGGCTATTTCCCCTTTTCTTTATCTGGGTAGCCAGGGGTTCGCTCTAGAGGACGCTCAAAAACAGAACTTCCTAGTTCTCTTCCCCTGTATTGAAAACTAGCTTGATTTCCAACAGCAAAAATGACATCCCAAAATATGAGTTACGAAAAGACGGGCTTTAGCTGACATGAATATTCTGTCTCATTTATGAGAGCCAGAGTATACGGCTGAAGTAATGCAGTGTTGAGAGGCCTAGGCTGCAAGCTGTGCAGGAGGATGTGACCGGCAGGGACACTGTGTGTCAGAAGCTCACACACAAATCCTGCTACATGTAGGCACCGTCAGCACAGCTCCGCAAGCAGGAAAACGCCGCTTTCTCGGTCAATACAGCACTCACTGAGGAATGTATTGCTTCAATTGACCACACTTACCGTCAACACTGATTGGGCATCCACATAAAATGTGGCAAATTTTACCATTAAGATTCTTTGGATTATAGTCCAAAATTAGTACAAAATTATAGTTGATCACAGCCTCACAGAAATGCTACTTTTGTGATGATTGTATATAATTTCTTTCAGCCTGGTCTAACTACGAGGGCGTCAAATTCCAACACTTCGGCAGTGGCCCTCGGCATCTTGATACCGAAGCACAAATAACTTCAATGTAAACCCATCTGGGCCATTATCAGATGATCAGAGCGCCGGACGTAGTATAAAAAGTCAGAAAGTCTGCTTTGGGAGGGAGGGTTGGTGGATGGGTAAAAAAAACTTTTATTCAGGAGGCCAGTGTTTGTGTACCGTGTGGAACCAGTTGAGTGATTTTTACTGACCACATGATGTCAGGTGAAGCTATATCACTATAACATGATGTTATGTTCTATAGGTGACGTTACAAGCGTACTTACTTTAAGCCAAACCAAAAAAAATGTTTTCTCTAACCCTAACCCAGTGGTTTTGTTGCCAAACCTAACCGCCTCAGTTTCACAGTGTTAACCAGGCACGAACATTTTGCGTAAAGATACTACGGCGAGATCACATTCTTTAGTTGTTGTTTTTTTAACTTCAATCCCAATAAATAAAAGCAGATTTGACTGGCCAAAAAAAGTCAATCCACCTTAGAGGGAGAGAGGAACCATAGATGTACAAATTAAAAAGCAGGTTACAATAGTAGAGCATAGCTGACCTCTTGAAGGGCTCGAGGAGGAAGCTTTCTCTCAGACGGTCCTCCGACCACACCAACGCGAACCAGCACATGAGTCCTCTCCACTGATAAGCTGTCTATGATTAACTCCCTGAGAAGGTTTAAAAAAAGGGGATTAGACAAAAATTGAAGTGTAAGAGGTGGTACAAAAGAACAGAAGTAAACAAGAAAACTTACAATGGCCTCAGGCCCTAACGTATTAAATGTTCATGCACTGAGATTTGTGTGCTGTGGCATGTCTGCAAGATGACAGAATGAGAAATACTTTAATAATTTAAAGAAAAAGGACATTGGGCCTGTTGTGGAATATAATACATGTCCGTCTTATTCTACATGTATATTAAAATACTTTTGGTACACAAGGTCATGCTAATTGATATAACCATCCAGCTCACTAAATATAACTTTCTTTGAAAAGTCTTCTAAAAGACTTTGTTCAGAGTTTGAAGCCTCTGGATGACTGTATCATTACTGCAAGACAAGTAAGAAAAGAAAGAGGGAGGGTTTCAATGCTTTGAATTTTAGATAAGATCATAGAATAGCCCAATTACAAAGGCACTTTAGGGTCGAAGGGTGTCAGCCTTGGTGAATAGTTCTTACAGCTGAAGCAATTTGGACTGGAATTTAATAATAAAGGAGACTATTTTCTTGCACAGTTCTCTTTCCAATGGCCTGTTTGCTACAAAATGTAATTTGCATACATTTCTTTGTGAAAAAATAAAATAAGTCATATCACTCAAAGCTCAAACTACTGGGGTCAAATAAATGTGAAGATTTTTTAGTAGTTTTGGTGATGGTGTGTGTTACTGATAGCTAAAAGGTCAAGGCAGAAAAGAAGCATTAGGGGAAATGAGTTTCAACAAAAAGTAGCATAAATAAATCAAAAAGTAAAGTCACGGGAGTGAAGAGGAGGAAGAGAAGATGATGTCTGTGATGATAATGGGAGCATGAGGAGAAGAGAGGGCACAGAAGGGAGATGGTAGAATAAATTAACAAGTCATCATTCTCCAAAAATTGAGCCAGGACTCAGACATGCAATGTGAGTTGGCATTTCAGGGCCATTTTCATTCATAACCAATAGCCACAGTTCTGCCAGACATTACCAAGCGAGAGGGTCTCTTGAACACCCACTTTCAGAAAAGGCATTTTCACTGTCTTTCCGATTTATTTCATTTTATTTGTGAGAAGGCAAACAAACAAACAAACAATTTCTCATCCTGAGCAATGATTAAATTTGAAAGTGCTCCATCACGTCAGGATGATGCACAGAGGAGCAAAAAGCCTTTACTGAACGAGAGAGAGAATGAATGTGTGCAAGTTGAGTGTACTCAATGTGGAAACTATTGAAACGTCTAAATGTTTGAAATAAATTCCTTCCGTTCTCTGGAGAAAAGTTAACTTTCTTAGAAAGCTATATGGGCAACTTCCAAGTACAGGAAGCATATTAAAGGAATAGTTTTAGGAAATACTCGTTCATTTTCTTGTTCTAGTTGGATGAGAAGATCAATATCCAGCTAATGCCGGTGTGTTTAGAACAGCTGAAATAAGGATACAGTTAGCCTAGCTTAGTATTAAGAGGAAGGAGAGTACAGCTAGCCTGGCTCTGTCCAAACTTCAAACATATACCTACCAACACCTCTAAGGGGTGCAGGTGAACAACATGACAAGGTCTTGTCGTCACAGTGAGAATCCCTACTGCAAATATGCAAATCGGTGAGCTTTAGATGTGTTGGTTGGAGTCATTTTAACCTCCTTTAACCAGGCTAGCCATTTCACTTTGCTTTTAGACTTTATGCTAGGCTAAGCTAACCGGCTCAGGCTTCATTGTTAATGAACAGACACGAGATTAATATCCATCCTTTCATCTCACTCTCGAAAGGAAAGCAAATTATCTCCCAAAATGTTGGAACTATTTCTTTAAGTGAGAAGAGAGTCTTTATTTCTAGTTATATTACATTAAATCAAATTATAATGCTGGTTTTATTCCATTTCTTTCTATTCTAATGACAAGATCAAAACCAATAAGGCACTCATTACTCACTTACTTTCTGACTTACATCCATAACTTCTGTGAATAATCACTCATGATACAAATAATTATATCATTATGACAGAATTGTTTATATAATTGACAAAAAATAAAACTTTCCAACCATATATTTTGAACCATGCGTTTGTTGGTTCATACCCATCATCTGTGTCCAGCTCCGTGACGTTCTCCCTCTGACTCTTCAGCAGCATGGAGCAGATGTTGTACTGGCTCTCCAGCAGCAGAAAGGAGTCCAGGTTACAGCAGAGAACACTGAGCAGTCTGCAGCAAAACACAAACAAAACAAGACATCAAAAATACAGAAGGAACTGGCATTTACAGGCAGTTCACACAGTAATGTAGTAGTGCTACTGTACAGCAGGGGAGAACTATGTCGACAAAGATCCTATTTGGACTTTGGTTGTCTCCCCTGGTATTGTGTGTCTGTAAGTGCTGGATCAGTCATCACAATTATTCACCAGCTCACCGTAGCCAATTGTAAGCTTTGTTAAATAGGAACCCCTTGGGAAAAAACTTCATGGTTAATTTTCTGTTGCTGGTAATGACACCAGGCTCAAGCAGCATTTTGGGACACGTTTAGCTCAGTGCATTATATGATCCAACGCCTGTAAAGAGGGGAACATCTTTTAAACTTCAGCGTTATTGCTTGTTAGTTTTATTAGTAACAATTTTTGGTGGAATAAAAATCCATGGGAACAAGGGTGGTAACCCATTTCCCAAAACATAAATTCCCATTCCACCACCTCCTCCCAGCAGCACAAGAGCTCATCTCAATTTAGAATTTAAATTGCTTAGCAAAAAGATCCCATCATGTGTGTGTCACTGGAGTGCAGCATTAAACAAAACAATCTAGTCCATTTTGTCTACCTGCTCTGTTCTCTACCCCTTCAATTAATTTATCAAAGTCTTTTAAATATTAGCAGTTACTTTAAGTTTCAAACATAAGTTTGTCTCTTGTGAAAATAAACCCCTGAGCTCAGGGGTTTATTTAGGAGCATTGCCTAAAGCGTTTAGACTAAGGCTTTCACTGTAGTTACTGTCAAAATACAGCACACGTGCACTTCACTTACCAAGGTTGCGCTTCACTCACATCATCATCATCCTGTAATGTTACTTGACAGCATGGTTGTCTGTGTTAGCCAGCTTTTCAAAGATGGTCAACAAAGAGAATAAAAAAAGAAATCTAAACTGGACAAAAGATGAGAATGTTGTTCTCCTCTGTGAATACAATATGTATATGATCAAAATATGTATAATATAATAGACCGACAATCAAATTTATACTCAAGTTGCCGCAGAGGGTTTAGGTTTTCAAATTAATATTTTCACATTTTGCAAAAATGCCTCATTGGCTTTCTTGTCTCATATCTGTGAAGTAAGTATGGAGGTAGAGCATAACCATAACAACCCATTAGTCACTTAATAGACTGACAGAGCTGAGAGTCATGCATGTCTTTAAATTAGGAAATATCTGTTTAGTATATTGTTACTTTGCACATGGGTAGTACGATAATACTGTATTGTTAGACAGTTTTACATATGTGTCTAAGTTGATTTCCTACATCATTAACAACTACTAATAGTTATTTTTCACAATATGACTTAGAAAGACAACAAATGCCCAATGAAATTAACATAAATGTCAGTTATTTTTACACCTAAGGCAGTTTAAAAAAAACCTATGATTTCCAGGAAATATGATTTCAACTAGTGTGTGTGTATGTATATATGTGTGTGTGTGTGTGTGTGTGTGTGTGTGTGTGTGTGTGTGTGTGTGTGTGTGTGTGTGTGTGTGTGTGTGTGTGTGTGTGCTTATACGACATATAAGAGGTAGTGTTAAGCTCTGCATGCTGTTTGGTGTTAGTCCTTGTGAAACACATCTCTCCTTTTAAGCAGCTGCTTCATTTCCTGATGTGCTGGCGGTTGCTTCGACTACTGTTTGACTGACAGCTCTACTCAGTCATTCTGACAGCAGCACAGCAAGAGGCTGAGAGGCTGTCAGACCTTCTGACCCATCGCTGCTTGAAACTAAGAAATGGGGAACAAGGCCTGCTTCCACTTTGTCTGCTAGCTCACTGATGGGCTGCTCTTCAAGTCAAGTGGGGTGAAGACTGACTTTCCAATCAGATATCTTTTAAAATGATAAGCTGTTCTGAATAGCAATTCATTGGCAAACTCTTGAAAACAGCATTGGTAATTGTGTCGCCTGTGGGAGTTTTCACTAGACTAATTATCATTTTTATAATCAATTAATATGCTAATTACTTTCTCTATTAATTGTTTAATCTACAAACTAGAAAATAGAGAGAAAAAAATCCATTACAACATTCCATAACCCAACAATACTGATGTTACCGTCAGACTAAAAGACTAACAAAAAAACACTAAATACTGTTTTGTGTTTGCCTCTAACTGGCCAAGCATTGTATGCGGCCAGCAAGGCATTATTGTAATGATAGTTTGTGCTTATTTAATTGTGCCAAGGGAAACACATAGGCTGGATGTAGAAGGGTTTTGAAAAACTACAATCCATCTCACTTGGGAGTTGTTGACATTCCTGCTGACGAGGACTACAACTCACTTATCTTGTGTTGAAACACCTATCAATGACAGATGATTACTCCCAGGAGTAATCTGCTTGCCAGTATGATTGAAGATCAAGCTGCATGATTGATTTGTCATACCTGAGGTGAAATGCAAATGGTCAACTTAATAGTGGAACTATTTGGGAGGCTTATATCTTTGCCAGTCAGGAGGTCCTGCTGAAATCAATCATACAATCATTAAAAAAGGTGCAGTTATCCAAAGAAAATCTCTGGAAATGTGGCCATAAGAAGCAATCATATTCCGTAAGTCTGTGAAAAATGGCAATTACTAGTAAAATCAGTTTGCAAGTTCTGCTTCAATGAATCAAAAAGAGACAAAATTGGTAACTACACCACTCTTTACCAATGAAAACAATCGCTTTAATGATCTATACATCATCAGGCAGCAGACTGAAAAGCCCACGGGCATTGTATCTGCAAAGATCAATTAGAAGCTTCATTTGGGCCTTAACACTGCATGCGGACCCCCCCCCCCCCCCCCCCAACAACACCATGAAACGTTAGTACACTGTGGGGAGTGTTTTAATCTGTCACTACAGAGGCTAAAACAAATCAAAGTAATCTCTTCCACTTTGTTGTCCATCTTAGGGAGCTTCACATCCGACACAGAATAAAACTCTGAAATATTTATTTTCTTTTGTTTATTCCGAATCCATTCTAATCTAGTTTACTTTCTCTCGGGAGGCGAGAAAACTACAACTGAACTCAAATGAAGACGAGACAACGCTTTGACCTGCCACAGAGACGTTTCAGGCTAAGCCGTATTTGTACCTGTTCGGTTCTCACGTGTCAGGGTTTCACCTTGACCTGAGAACATCTGGACCTTTCTGCAACACAAACATCTTTGTCCTCTCTAAAACTCCAGCTGACTTTCAAAAGATTTTATGCTCCAACTTTGTGCATATGAACAAGATTTAACAAGATTTTTTGTATGCGTGTCTCCTTCCTTGTCTCATTGCTAGTAAACTGTTAAATATCACAGTTTATATTCATAATAATCTTTGGAGTGGAGATGTTGCTGCGGACAAATAAAAACTAAATCAAACCAGGTTTAAATGTGTGAAGCGCTGCACAAGCACACACTTGATGTGTTCAGAGCAGTCAATAGCAGAGAGAGACGTCTAAAGGCATCCAAACAATTCAGACAGGGGAAAAATATGCAAGAGTGATGGTTGCCATGACAACAAAGAGGCTTTAGGCAAAAAAGGAAAAAGGGCCGGTGGGATTTCTGCTCTCATTAGCTTCAAGAAGGGTTGAAATAGTGGCTTCTGTTTCTTAGGAGGGGCTGCCTTTCAGGAACAATCAGTGTACGTTCGCCCCACAAAGTGATTAAACCTGCAATGAATATGTTGCAATGAAAATACATAACCTGTAAAGAAGTGACAAACTGCCGGAGTTCAAGTCCAATGCTGGTTTCAAACTGCTTTGAGGTAAACTCTTACAAGAGCCAATTGTAGAAGTGGTCCAATTTCAGGAAAGTTGCAATAGTTCAAACCAGCTCCTGAGGCTTCATTACGATGGCTGTTTCAAGAAGAGGGTTGGCAATTCTCTATATTTTGTTATGGCCATGAAAAAAAACAATGAACTGATCCTACTAACAAGTAGCATCTGTGTTTACAAAGCCGGATATATTTTAGTCCTCTGTGCCATAGAGCTCCATTCTTTGTCCAAAAACTATTAAAAAGCAATCAGTGAGGTTCATGTTTGCACTGGATGACACGTTCAATCAATACAGTGAAAATGTATTATTTTGAGTCTAGTCCAGAGAAACCAAAATGTGCATTAAATGTGTATAAATCTGCATCTGAAAATTTGATGTTTGCTAAAAACTACAGAGCCCAGCTGTTTTAGGGAAATTCTGAGCCTTTGCCACAATAGATATGTGACCTGTTTCCAAAGATGCATGTCTTCAGTAGGAACCAATGGTCTTGCAGCTGAGTGCCAACAACGCCTCACAGAATATAGTCAACCTTCAGTACATATCTGAGTGGCAGGGATCAAATATGCAGCCCATAAAAATGGAGAAGCTTTCATACATTTCAAAATATACCAATGAGCATATTTCTCCAAATTAAATGATCTTTATAAACATGGACCGGTTATCTGTTATTCATTATGCAACGTACGCGATAGATTGACGCCTGTGATAATGATTGAGGCTGAGTCTCCTCGAGTTCCCTCACTCCCCCTGTCTACTGTGGTCATATCATTTGTTTGCCTTGACTTTCAGGAGGAAACCGTGTAGACAGTCAGAGAAAACAAAATAAGGTAGCAAAACCAGTCAATTTACAATCAAACACTATGATGACATGTCTTAACTTAAAGGGCAATGTAAGAAAGGAGAGCCTTGGAAAAAAAATGAAGTTAGTTTAGTATAATAATGAATCCTGTTTACGCTGCAGGGGGCGCTGTTCTCCACTAAATACAAACTTGGCCAAAGCAAAACTGCAACAGTCTAAGCCACAAGGAAAAATGCTTTTATATGAACATCCAATAAAAGCTGCACCAGATCTACCTCATAATGCAGTAGATGCATGTGTCAGGACAAGTTCACCGATGGAACACAGCTAGCTCTGCTTCCTGTGATGGTTCAGCTTCTTAAGTGTGAAAAACCGCTGCATATTTTACTGGTCTTTGGTGAAGCGTCCTCTAAAACAATGACTTTAACAGGATGTGTCTCCGGCCATCAGACAAAATAATACTCCCCCAAGCTCTTGAGGTTGAGACGTCAACCTGAGTCAGCATTTATTCACTATCGGTGAGTGTCTGTTAAAGACCGTGAAAACACGTCTCAATCAGCCTCTTATCATGAGTGATGAGGTTATACATGGCCACACGGTTTTGTTTATTTCTATTGAAAGATTTGCACCTGTGCTGTTTTCTGTCTGCTAGTCTGAAGTGGGCCAGTCTCAGTTAAACAACGGGGATTTAGCAATACTTGAATCATTTACAGCTGTGGGTTTGCTGATGTTCCCAGGAAACTCTCAATCATATCTGATCAAACCGCAGACACAGTGATAATAAAGCAGATAAGCTTAATTTTAAAGCTTAGCTGTTAATAAATATTACCTAGGGAAGTTCTATTGTTGTTTAGACAAAAGCTCCAACCCTCACTGTAATCTACCTGCAACTACCAACTATTTTCTTATTCATGAACAGTTTCATAACCCAACTGCCAGTCAGCTCACTTCATATTAACTATTGATTTTTAAATGGAAAAGGTAAATTATCTGCTTCTATGTAGCACTTTTATCAAAAGCACTTCACAATTTGCCTCTCAATTGCCTTTTCACACACACTTAAACTTTAATCGTCACATACATACATGAAATCTAACCTCTGCATTTAACCCTTCCTACGCATTTAGGAAGAGTGGGCTGCTGTAAGGGAGCAACTTGGTGTTGACTGTCTCGCTCAAGGACACTTCGACAGACAGGAGGAGCCGGGGATCGAACCGACAACCATGTGATTTAAGGACGACCTGCCCACACATATACCCACACAAACACACACAATTGTGTTCATTAGAGGTATTAATTACCCATTGTAACTGTATTTTCAATACCTGCCATGTGCCTTTACTGGCATTATATGTACAATACAACCTTTATATCCATTTCTATCCATCTTTAGAGTCCATGTTTTGGACTCTTCTGTTCTACATATGCTTTTTAAGTGTATATATTTTAACATATTGTTTACTAATAAGTGCAATGTCCTTGTGTGAATTAGCTGCTTTACTGATGCAATTCCCTCTCCTGGAATCAGTAAAGCAATATCCCTACAGTATACCGTCTTGCCATATTCCTTCAGGCTGTGGATAATCACAAAATAGAATGAAAACAGGCAGAACTCTTTTGAGGGTGATGCTGTGTTAAAATGGACGTGTTTAAAGCAATGTTTTGGGTTTTTTTGCATTCAACTGTTGAGTTCACATTGGGTATGTATTGGAGAGCAGCACCCCCACAGAAACAGTGTGTGTGCATATATATCAGCCCCTCTCTCCCTGTCCAATCCTGCCCCCACAGCTCTCCCTCCCATCTCCACGCCCCATCTTACCCTTTCTGGCTCCTCTCTCCCCTAACGAGGTCCTCAACCTTGTTACATCTAACCGCCCCACCACGTGCTCCCTTGACCCGATCGCTTCCCCTCTTCTTCAGTCTATTGCGACTGAACTCCTTCCTTTCCCCACCCACCTCATCAACACATCTCTTGTTTCAGGATGCTTTCCCACGGCCTTCAAGGCCGCCAGAGTCACCCCCCTTCTGAAGAAACCATCACTTGACCCCTCTGATGTCAAGAACTTCAGGCCGGTTTCTCTTCTACCCTTTCTATCCAAAACACTTGAACGTGCTGTCTTTAACCAACTGTCTTCCTATCTCCACCAAAACAGCTTTTTGGACCCTCACCAGTCCAAGTTCAAAGTGGGTCACTCGACAGAGACGGCCCTCCTTGCGGTGACAGAGTCGCTTCACGCCGCGAGAGCTAACTCTCTCTCCTCTGTCCTGATTCTCCTGGACTTGTCTGCGGCGTTTGACACTGTGAACCATCAAATCTTCCTCTCATCCCTCGAGGGGATGGGCGTCTCAGGCTCTGCACTCTCCCTGTTTGCATCCTACCTGACGGGTCGATCCTACCAGGTGACCTGGAGGGGGGCCGTGTCGGAACCACGCATGCTGACTACGGGGGTTGCGCAAGGGTCAGTTCTGGGCCCCCTTCTCTTCTCGCTCTACACAACATCTCTGGGTTCTGTTATTCGCTCGCATGACTTCTCCTACCATTGTTATGCCGATGACACCCAGCTGGTCTTGTCATTTCCCCCCGGTGACACCCAAGTGGAGACGCGCATCGCTGCGTGTTTGGCTGACATCTCGAAGTGGATGACGACACACCACCTCAAGCTCAACCTAGACAAAACTACTACTGTTCCTCCCGGGGAAGGGTTGCCCGCACCGGGACCTGTCCATCACCATTGATGATACCGTGGTGACGCCAACTCGGACTGCGAGAAACCTGGGTGTGACCCTGGATGACCAACTGTCATTCTCGGCAAACATTTCATCCGTTACACGCTCCTGCAGATTCCTGCTCTACAACATCAGGAGGATTCGTCCCTTCCTGACTGACGAGACGGCGCAGGTTCTCATCCAGGCTCTTGTCATCTCCCGCCTGGACTACTGCAACTCTCTACTCGCCGGAGCCCCGGCGTCGGCCATCAGACCTCTGGAGCTTGTCCAGAAAGCCGCAGCTCGCCTGGTGTTTAATCGCCCCAAGTTCTCCCACACAACTTCCTTTCTCCGTTCTCTACACTGGCTACCTGTAAGAGCTCGCATCCAGTTTAAGACTCTGGTGCTAGCCTACAGGGCAGTGAAAGGAACAGCTCCTTCCTATCTCCAGGCCATGGTCAAGCCTTACACCCCCGCCCGACCACTTCGCTCTGCTGCCTCTGGGCGATTGGTTGCCCCGTCGCTCAGAGGTCCTGGCGGCCGATCGACCCGGTCACGGCTGTTTTCTGTCCTGGCCCCACAGTGGTGGAATGAACTTCCCACTGACGTCAGGACAGCGGAGTCGCTGCCCATCTTTCGGCGCATGCTGAAAACCCACCTCTTCAGGAAGTGCTACCCTGAGCCTTCCACTTAGCACTTATTGTTTTCATACTAGCTTGTTGCACTTATTGTATTCGTATTACTTATAGCACTAACTGTTTTTCTTGTTTCTGTACTGTACTTTGGCTCTGAGTTATGCTCTGCTTCATGCTCTTAGATGCTTGTTTGGAAAAGGAAATGTACTTATGACTTCTGGTGACTAGTAGTTCTTTTGATTACCAATGTTGATGCACTTATTGTAAGTCGCTTTGGATAAAAGCGTCTGCTAAATGACTGTAATGTAATGTAATGTAATGTAATATATATATATATATATATATATATATATATATATATATATATATTAGCAGTACAATTGTATGTAAATATGGTGAATGGGCAAGTGACTGTGAACCCAATCGATCAACAACTTGGCAAAAGACATAAGCGCTGAATGAAATTTCCATTTATTTCACACGCGCTTATCACTGCACCATCTCCCATGTGAGCCAATGATGAATGAAACTGAAATCAAGCTGTGTGGAATCTTAAAACGTAGACTTTTGCTGTGTTCAGGGCCAACCATTACCACAGATTGACTCAGAATCTTGTTGGTTTAAGGAAATTATACCAATACCTCAAAATGAACACGATATGCCTTGGCTTTATTGAAATGCTACATTTAGCACATTAGTCGACCCAGGCGGAGGCACACAGTGTAGGTTTGTCAGTGAATCCATCAGGCTGGATGTCAAATGAATAGAGCATCTTGTTCCTTTCACTTGGCTTCTGGATGTTAATAGGAGTGGGCTGACTGACGGGCAGAGACTGAGCAAGTGAGTCAGCAAGGCTCCAAACAAGTCAAAGCTATTGTGATGCAGAAAGCAATGCATAGCAGCCGCCAGAGCATTGCAAACACAGCCAAGACACATATGCACCCATGTATGTAAAAAAACACATCATCTTGCACAAACTGCATTGCGTCTCCCTCATACACACTTTAAACCTTCACAATAAACCTTAGTTTAAAGCCTACTGTAACCCTTTATGCTACAATATGCAACTTTTACCGCACAGCCATAATCAAATCCCTTTCAATTATCATTTTACAGTAACGCATTACAGTATTAACTTCAACTTGTACTAGAACCTGACCCTAAATTTGAACCTTAACATAAAACTCAAGACAACTTTTCATTTTAGATTAATTTCTTTACCCCCTTAACACCCTTCTCACTTGTCTGGTCTTCATAAATATAGAACACACACACACACACACACACACACACACACACACACACACACACACACACACACACACACACACACACACACAAGCTTATTTCTCTCTTATCCAGAGAAATCCTTTCATCAGCCTTTCAAAGCTGGGTAATCAAAGTATAAAGAACCGCATGTCAGTCTGCTATTGCCAGAGGCTGAAGTGTGTGCATGTGTGTGTGTGTGTGTGTGCGTGCGTGTAGTCACCAGGTGCTAATCAGATACCATGTGCCTCCCCACTGATACTAAGTAATATGGAAAAAAATATCAATCTCACCTCAGGCCGAATGTGTGAGACTGCTCATAGTGGAACAGGGAATGAATCTTTGCATCTGAATTCACAGCAATCAGTCTGTCAATCAGATCCTGTGGAGTAAAATGAGAGTCTGTGAAAATAAAAACACAGCAGTTATGGTGCAAAAAGAAAACTGTGGATGTTTACGACGTGTAAGGTGAAAAATGTACATCAGCCTCAGTGTATTGGGGGATTTAGGAGGAGGCCTTTGTGAGGTAAAACAAATGTGTGGGTGGTGGTTGAAGGCAAAATAAAGAGCAAACATGCCCTCAAATGGCTGAAAGAAGCATTGCATGAAGTCTGGACTACAGCATGTGAAAAACACTCACAGGAATTGAGATTGGCATCTCTCTCAGGGTGTATTCACTCTTGTTGGCTAGAGGTTGCCGGCCCAGGAGCTCCCACACCGATTGGGAAGAGGAGAGCAGGTTGACAAATGACAAGAAGGACTGGAGAGACAGAAAGTGAGACAGACAAAAAGACAATTAGAGGTTTAGAGAAAGCAGTAAAAAATAAAAAAAAAATTTAAAAAAGAGGGAGATTAGAACTCAGAACTCACAATTGCTCACAACTGGGATAATTTTTTAATTGATTTGAAACTGTATTTGAACAGTGATCGGGCTATCATTGGATATTTTCATCAAGATTTAATCTACTTTTATTATACTTTCATCATAATTTGTGCCTATTGGGTGTGTGTAATATTGATTATTGGTTTTTAAACTAGCTTATAAATACAGTAGAATTGGTCAAATGATTTGCATCCCTGTAAGTTTACTTTAACATAATATACAATACAAGATACATACAAATACAAATACTAGAAAGATAGTGTGATACAAATTAGCCACTTCAAGTTGTTAACCAGGAGTTTACAGTGTATTTTGTCCATGAAGAAAATTTTAACTGTTGGAAAAACAAAGTCAACATGAAAAAAAGGATGTTTAGGGAATGAAAAGATGTGACCGCACATGAACACTTACAGTTCACCATGAAATTAAATTTGAACAAGTGAACAGAACAGTAGCCTGACAAATACTAAACCAAGTCCTCCTGCTCTCATCCCTGGATCAAGGAGAACAGAGAAAACTCATGTTAAGAAAAACAAGTACACACACACACACACACACACACACACACACACACACACACACACACACACACACACACACACACACACACACACACACACACACACACACACACACACACACACGTCTGTTTTTTTAATATTATGAAGCAATCAATAAAGCCTTTCAATAATTGCAATGATAAAAATGAATGTTTAAATATATAAAAGTATGTTTATCTGAGGTCCAATCTTTCATCTTCTTCTGCCTATTTGATGTTTCAAGTGTGCATTACAGACTTCAATATGTTTTATCATCTGCCTGTTGTGTTTTTAATGTATTCCAACACACAAATGAAATCAACACACTGAACAAAATTCTAAACTCACAAAAGGTGAAAATTCCTTCAATGCCACCATCAGAGCTAATTTGCCAAAAAGGCAGCTGTAATTACTCTGTGCTACATAATTAGTTTGTTTAGGCATTAACATCATTTCACACATTTTGATTGCACATTTTTCTGTTTGCAACAGTTCTGGCTGAGATGGACTTGTAGGTCTGACTGCATGCATGTAACCTGGCAGCTGACCCACTGCAGGTCACAGTTCACACTTCACTGGCTCTCTGTATTCACTTGGCTAGTTTCAATGAGAGAGAGAGAGAGAGAGAGAGAGAGAGAGAGAGAGAGAGAGAGAGAGAGAGAGAGAGAGAGAGAGAGAGAGAGAGAGAGAGAGAGAGAGAGAGACACAACGACTTGGCTCCTGTCAAAGGCTAGCATCAGACACACACACACACACACACACACACACACACACACACACACACACACACACACACACACACACACACACACACACACACACACACACACACACACACACACACACACACACACACACACACACACTTGAGGTTCAAATGAAAGTTTGATCCTGTCCTAGACTGAACCTCAAAATGCAGCCCAGACTTGTACCAAATCTACCACCTCCTTATGCAAGGAGGAATAATTCTCAAGGTTTGAAACACTTCCCCCAGAGTCCTGTTTGAGCTAAGACACATAAGGTTACATTTTCAGTCAATTAATTCAGTTTTATCCTACTTCAGAACATACATACTTGTATAAAGTTAGACTCACACACACACACACACACACACACACAACCTTGAGGCAGCTCCTGTCTATGGGGTCCATGGCCGTGGGCTTGGGCCGCACCACCCCGACATCTTCACTGCCGCACTCAAGAACAGACCACAGCTCTACTACCAGCGCCTGGACAAAACCTGCAACACATCATCAGTGGTTATAATATGGATTTGTTTGATCACATCTGTCTGGGTTAAATTGATCACTACAAGCAGGTTATTATTATAACCAAATGTATTTTTCATTTTATTTATTTCTTATGCAGATTATCATCTAATTGGCATTTATATGTTTATTACATGAATATAAAGTAATGAAACGGAAAGCTTTGCTATTTACTGAATTTAACTGATTGTTTAAAAATACAGTACAGCTGTTTCAAGGGCGGCTTCAACCACAGGTGCTTTCCCCGAGCTCATTCATTTTCTGTCTCCATTACTAGCAGCCATGACAAGGTTGCCTGAGGAACACCAATGTTCGCTGCTGCATCTCTTTGGCTTGTTTTTGGCAGTTTGTCATAAGCTTCAAGAAGACTACGTTTTTCATTGAGAGAGATTAGTTCTTCCCATCACAATCTCAATGTGCACGCAACACCAGCCTCAGGTATAGCCAGCTGGAAGCAGACGGGTCGCTGCAAGGCAAAATATCAAGGAAGTAAAGCAAAAAAATAGACATATATGTAGATTTCACATATGAAAAGACCCAACTTGAGCATTGTAAGCGGACCCATTGATTACTACATGTAAGCAAATTGTTTAACTAACATCGACATAGGAATGATTCTGTCCCAAGCTTTTTGATCCATAGAAGCGGTTCATCATTGTAACCGTGATCACTATAAGTGGTTTCCATTTTGTTACAATTTGACGATTCCAAATCTACAATCTAATATTACACTTACAAATTGTATCGGTTGTATGCCTCTATCTGTGTCTAAGCCTTGTTACCACCTAACTTATGTACTTTCTTTCTGGAATGTACTTGGATGTGACTTACTACGCTACTTGTAAAAGTGTTTTTGAACAAAAAAAGACATTGAAGTCTAACTCACATTTCTTGTCAGACTGTGTTAATCCTTATAAAAACCTGACTGTTAACACCTCACCTTGCTCTTTCTTCATCCACTTATCCCGTCACAATCAATTTGAAAAGCAAGTTGCTTCCTGGGCTGCTCTATGCCAACTGTGATACATTAGGGCTTGTATCCCAGGTTGTTGTTGTGTGCCAACATAATGCTGGAAAGTGTTTGTTTGCACAAGTTAGTGCTTTAGTACCTGAACTGTGCAAAGCAGCCACTCCTGGAGCAGTTGCTGCCACCTGCGTCACCATCACCCCATATCCAAACTTCTCACAGCGGCTCACCTACAGAAAACACACACAGAAATCCCATAATCCCCAAATATTTACTACATATCTATTACTTTATTATCAAAAATTAATGAGAAGTTTGGACAAGAAACTGATGATTCAGTATACAAACTCTGCTAGAATCCTGAAAAGACTCTTCATAATGTAGTTTAGCACACTGAGGAGAAATCTGATTGTAAATTGATTTTTGCGGGTGCAGGCCCTTCATTAATTACAACACAATGTCCCGACTAAAATACACAAAATATAATTACATTAAATAATCAAAGTGAAATGCCAAACGAGAGAAGCATTTACAAGAGTGTGTAAACAATGGCATTAAATGTAGCCCACGGGGGATCCGTTAAGGTTTGCCCTGAGACTCAGTGAGTGTGTCTGTGTGAGAGTTCACAATATGAATAATGGAAAATATTATGTACATAAGGCATATGTAGAGTCCAGAGATTAATAAATGAACCCCTGTGTTAGGGATTAGCAGCATGTAACTGTCTCCAGGCTACTGGTGAATACTGAACAGTCTTCAGGAAATACGACTGTGGCCTTGAGGAGCAACAAATTACCACATCTTCTGCAGAGTGAAATACGGATACTGATGACATAGACCTACAGAATGAATAAAGGCTTTAAAATGTTCTGCGTGGGTAGGACATTATAGGAAACAGAAGCCTAGAAATACTGCATGCATGCATGCTGTATTTTATTATATATTCAAATAAATACAAGTACATGTTTTATCCATAACTTATACAAATAAAACTATACAGTGTGATCTATTGCCATGAAGGGGTGTTTCTCCAAGCCAAGTGGTAATTTTACATTTGAGTTCAATAAAGATAAATGTACTTGATACAACCGTCTGCATGTGTAATTCATTTTTTTGTAATCGGGCATCCTGGCATCAGGGTTAGCTTACTGTAACTCAAGTCAATGTGGCACATTGATGTGATCAAGAGGGATTAAAAACCGAACCACTGCCAAAGTTAATTCTTTCAGGGCTTCCATAAAGGTGATGAAACAGTTCCATCACACGATATCAGCATCAATGCTTATCAGTAGTTCTGCTGTAAAGTCCCACTGTTTGATTCATATGAAGGTGGCACAACAATTATCTAGCTAACATTTAACTTGATATCTACTAGCAGTGCTTTTACAACCAAATGATTCTGTCAACATCTGGACTTCCTTACATCAGCTGGTGCAAAGCCAAGCACTTGTTGGATTGCAAGATGGGAAACTGGGTGGGGAAGGAAATTAGTACTGGTGCTACCTCAATACCATAGTTGAGGTGCCCTTGAGCAAGTAATTTAACTCCCTCACTGCTCCACTGGGGCTTTTCAGTGACTAAATGAAAAGAACCCAAAAACTAAATGCATGCAAACTGGGTATGAGGGCTGTATTGAAAATCCTCAATAGAAGCTTCAAATGTAAAAAAAGAAAGAAAAAAGAGACATTCGGTACAGCACTACTGGGTATAAATAAAAAAAAATTGTGAAGTAAAAGAAACAATTTTGAGCACTATTATTTTCTATGATGGAAATTGAAAATATCCAGTTTGTTGTGTAGCACTTTAAAGTACAGTGTTTGTTATTACCTGTAGTTTTTTTGTAAAGCGAGAGAACATGTAGGAGACACATTCATTGATGGCTCCTGTCTGCTGGAGCAGCAGCAGCCCTTTAGGAGTTGCAGCAAAGTTCAGCAGGCTGTCCAACAACGTCTCCTCCCAGATGAGCCTGTTCAAAAGTCAAAGAGAGAGAGAGTAAGCTGCAGTGCTATCTTTATAAGCTTAGTCATATTTGACAAGGAAACAAGCTCACTGTAGGAGGCTTTACATTATGAATTCCAAAAACAGTTTAGATACAAAAACAAGTATTCCAAATTAAGTGTGATAATTATGTCTTTAAGTCGCTAGACAACGGGTTGGAAAAGCATCATTCCGTGTCTTTAAATGTCCATAATCAGTCTCTGAAATAGCTGCATTATGACTAATCACTACTTTAATTCTAGGGATCTGAATAAAGTATTTAAAATGGCCTCACATGTTCTGCAGCTTCTGGGTGGATGTTCCAGCGGTGGCTCCAGGTACCGGAGTTGGAACCCTTTCGGACAAGGAACTGGTCTAGAAATAAAGAAAGAAAATGTAAAGTTTATCTCTAGTTGGCTATTTTTTCTTAATTAAAGACTAAATTAACTTAAGCCTACAGATTGATATTGGACTATAAGACAGTATTGGAACTAAGTAGTATTTTGATTTCATAAATTGTTTAACCTCACTGCATCTTTTCTGGGACTCACTTTACTCTGTAAATTGCTGTTGGTCTACATTCAGCCTTTGTCTTGTTCATATTCTCTTTCTATAGATATTGTAATATCTATTATTGATTATTTCATCATAAGAAATTACTATTTTTGCAAATTTCAGCTTGAAAAAATTATTCAAAATCTTAATGGAATAAACCTGTATTTTCAAAAATGCATACTGTATGTTAGTATTGTATGTTATTTGCATCTTTTACAAACTAAATGAGGACACTATCAGATTGAATTTATCTCCTTTACTCTGAATATTAACACTAAAAAAAGTTAACAAACCCTCTAACACCATCTGACAACATTGGAAATCAGGGTCAAAGACGTCATTCTAATCAATCAAACCTGTTTTTTACCCTGTAAACTAATTAAAATCACATGCCTCCCTCAAACTTTGGGGGCCATGTTTGTGGCTTTTTAAAGTGGGTGGAATGAGGTCAACATTGTTGTTACATTATGTAACACAACGAAAATAGCTTTAGACTTTGATTTAAGACATCATAGACAGTGCCGTGTGTGGAAACTGATAATTAATATTTAACACACACTGGAGGAAAGTTAGTAGGAAGTGCGTGAGAAAATGTTTTACAATGATTGCATACTGATACCACAATGTCTCAGAGGAGTACATTTTTTAAATAAAAGTATTGGAAAAAGGAGCGGTAATATGTGATGTGGGACTGTTTGCTGTAAATACAGATACCTAGCTGACATTAATGATGTTTCTTACCTGTGAGACGCAGTTTCACTACTTGTCTCGTTTCCTCTGTAGATGTATTATAGCAGTTATTTTTGGTTTTGGTTGCAGATTCAACTGTCTGTTTCGAGTTTTGCATTTTCAGTTTTGTTTTTCAGTACAGACTAAAGGTATTCTGATATCGATGCATTATGAGGACAAAAGTAGTATTCTAAAAATTGAATGGAGCAGATTACAATGGTTAGTTAATTCCCTCCATTTGCAAGCAGCGGTGGCATTTTTCTTCACGGCATTCATCAGGCAAATGAAACATGACAGAAGTATTCTAGGCAGTGAAACTGGTCATGGACACCCCCCCATTAGATATTCTAGAAATAAATGATTCACATAGAACCTTTATCTACCACCTTCTACAACGCTTTTTATGAGGGGGGGGGGGGGGGGGGGGGGGGGGCATTAGTCAAGCAACACTCTCCAAGAAAGGGTCTCATTTCTGGCATTTACAGAATCAGCCTGTAATAAACAATCAGCAACACCAATATTATGACGCTAAATAGTTTTTTCTAATGCTAAACTGTTTTCAAATCCGTTTAATAATTTAGTGTTTAATATGTTAAATGTTTTTGTTGCATCAATTACTTTAACTTAAAACTGCTCATTTATCAGGTGCATTTAAGAAATCAAACCTAATACTTCCCCAAATTTTAACCAGTGTTATTTATTTATTTATTTTATCTGATACCGTCACGCCAAAACCACTGAGGTCTTTTATCAGGCTATTATTTAACCACTCAAAATCTGAGGGGAACACTAAGTCACTGAGCATGTAGAATCTGAAAGTTTGAACAGTGTTATATTGAGGAATTAAGTGCAGCTACCTTTCATGTAGAATCTGAAAGTTTGAACAGTGTTATATTGAGGAATTAAGTGCAGCTACCTTTTTCCATGCAGCAGCTACAGCCTTGTGCAGGCCGTAGGGTCGGAGGACCTGCAAACCCTCACAGGTGTTGTATATCTGCCGACAGACAAAGATAAAGGCTCCACATGACGTATGAGACCCGTCGGACTCACTTAGTGAGGACAGCTCCTTCTCCAGCAGCCTGAGAGTGAACTGTACAATGACATGAGCAGGAAAGGTTCTGCAGAAGAGAGGGGAAACAGACAAAGAGAAATACGTTGACAGGAGAAACTGTACAAGAATTTCATGTGTGTAATATTAGGTGCTTTGCTTAGAAAAATGTTTAGGGAGGGGCATGTTTTAAGTTCCTTCCTTTCCTGTTTTTTAGTCATTTTCTAAATGTCAAATACTTTTGAAGTTTCAGGTTGGACAGACTGTTCAGGGTCAACCAAGTATAACAAAATATAAAACTAACGTGGGGCCACTGAGTGACCCCGAGTATCTTAAATAAATCACACTTTTTTTCTTTAGTTCTTGCTATAATGGGACTGGAGTAGATCAAAGATATAACCGCAGTGACACACCAGCATCCTCGGGTCTAATCTGCTCACTGTGCAGAGGATTTCTTTTGCAAACGTAACTCTATATTAAAGTATTCTTGCTAAGTTAAAAAAAAAAAAAAAAAAATGTATTTCATTACCATCAAAAGATACAAAAAGACCCAGTGTATTTAATCATAACTCAATTGCACCATCTCACCTCTCACTGTGGGCTACAACTAGATTCTTCTCATACAAGAAGAGAGCTAATCCTCTGTCAGTATTTGCGATGCGAGCCAGAACGTCAGCGATCAGAGTCAGTGTTGCTGCTGGAGATTTTAATTTGGCCTGCAAACCGTAGAGAATAAACAGACAAATTTAACCAACTGCTTCAGAGACGAGTAGAATCACAAGTAATATGATATTGAGTTGGAACCACGATTAAAAACATGGTTTGAGGTTGAGGTTAGGGTAACATTCTGGCTACAGACCTTGCATTTATAATGGTAAAGGCAGATGTTATGCATTTAATGTTGAGTTAGAGCTACTGCTTAGGGAAAAAAACTCATGTTAATGGAGGGTAGAATGATGACGAAAGGCCAGAGAATTTATTATGACTGAACTTGCCAAATCATCTTTAAAACTGACCATTTAACAGCAGAGGTAAAAATTAAAAAAGAAAGTATTGATTGTCTTCCTCTTTTTAATTTTGATCCTAGCAGGTTGTAAAAGTCCCTGGAACAGAATTTTGATTACTAGAAAGCTACAGACCAACATATTTGTAATATAAAAGGGTCCACTGCAACATGATAGACTTTTCAAGGATCATTGTAAGGTCATTAGAATATATGAATGTCCTTTTTGTTATTCTTAACATGGAATGCTATTGTGATGTAGTTAACCTGCTTATTGACACTAAAAACTCAATCTGTATGTGTCTGTATTCATGAATCAATTAATCTTGTTCGTGGTATGCATCTGCAAACCTATATGTGGTCTATTCTACTCACATCTTTATTAAAACAAACATGCTTAGTGCGTGTGTTTCACCTGCTGTCCATTGAGCAGAGCTATAACAGGAGCCAGCAGTGTCTCTATTACCGGGGTCTGGTAGAGACACTCTGCAGCACACTCCGTCCTCTCACACAACATCCACAGCACCTCCATCGCCAGACAGCTGGGCGACAGGGAGTCTGAACACACAAATATTTAAATGAAGTACTTGCATGTCGATATATCTTGCAATTTTTTTTCCTTTAAAACTGACATTTAACACTTTGTCGGGCTTGTACCCCATTTGTTGATATCCTGGGAATCAAATTTTGTCAAGACAGTTGTTTTGTCAGTTTTTCTAGACTGGACACATATTACATTTATACATCGTCAGTGTGAGTGTGTTTGAACTTGGATTGATGTATTTTGCTTGTATGTCCAGTATCAATCTGATCACCTTGTACACAGGTTCATACATGATTCTATGAGGACCGTAAAAGGGAACTTGAAACCAAGCAATTACTGACAATGCTTCACACTCCAATGATGGAAAATAACTATATACATTTACTCAAGTACTGTAACACAGCTCAACAGCGAGGCTTGCCACTCCACATTGTGCCATTGTCAAACTACTCTGTCGTATTTAAAGTAGTTACAATGGGCTCGATCCCATGGGCTCCAATATTAAAATGATACTTAAGGCACCGGTAACAATAAAACAATATTATAGTAAACATAATAATTTCACAACATGAAAGAAGTGATTCTGCATAATGAGTTATTTTACTTTTGATACTTTAGGTAGAGCAAGTATTAAGTATACAGTAGTTCTCCCTCCACTAACACACACATAATTCTTGAAAACATTTTGGGAATATTCATCCTCACTCGATAGTGAAATATTGCCTCCTAGAGATTTTAATTAAATTAAAATCTCAAACACATACTTAAATTCTGCACCCATCTCTGACATTATATTCTGTAGCATTATGTTACTATTTAGAATATCCTCTCACAACTGGTGTCGGTGATCTTCAACGTTGTGCCAGTAAAGTATTAAAATAAATCTATGACTTGCTCAGCGTGACTCTCTGCAGCAGCCAAAAGAGATGATCCTCATCTGACAAAGTCAAGGTAGGGGACACTATTGATCACTGGCAGGGAAACTGCTGCAGTGTAATTCAAGAGAATGAATGGGGCAATAAAGCAAGGTCTTCCAGGAGACAACCACAGTGCCGCATGACTCAGTACAAGGTTAAGAGATAAAAGATATGGTCTGAGGAATGCTGTTACGCCTCATAGGGAGGGTCACCGTGTTCCTTCAGTCCCCCGATTCCAGACTCAAAGTCTGCACAGAAAACAGGGAGGAGGCCTAAACTGTGTCATGTAGTTTATAACCGTGTGTGAGTGAGTGGGGCCCCACCTGTGTGTGAGGTGTCACTGTGCGGAGGTTTGGGGTGTTGGTACACGATGTTAATCAGGATGACTACCAGGTCTGTCAGGCTGACTGGATCTGTAACAGGATGAGATAAATAGGAAAATCAGTCTAGTCACTCATAGTAAATGGGGACAGTAATAAAAAATAGTCGATAGTGCTGGGAGGGAAATGGTCCGTCTAGTTTTGGTGACCTTGATTACAAGGATCGTCTTGCTGCTCAGTTGGCTCCAAATTTTATGTCCGGGATGAGTTTTACTATCTGGTGTGTTTAAAAATGACCTGCCATCAAAGTAAATGAATCGCATAATGTGTGTTGTAACTTAACTGAACGTAATTGCAACAAGTCAAATATACAGCGTTATACAGTATAGTATTATCACAAGCATGTCTAAAGGGGCTTTATATATATATATCATACGACACATACTTTGACATATTACAGCTGAAATTTAAAGACAATGTGTTCAGTATTTTTCACAATTTTTGGACATTTTAGAACCTTTAATTAATGATGAATCAGAAAAGTAAATGATAGTTATAATGTAAATATGACTCACATTATGTAATACATGTTGCTAAGGACAGATGATTAGTGGTTATTATCTGGGTAATCTTCTTGCAAAACAAGACACATTTCTCATATTGTAAAGAAAACACTGCTGAGGAAAACTATCCACAGGTAGGATAGTAGACTTCAGATTCTGTCTGTGACAGTTAGGTCTTACCTGGAAACATTACAAAAAGTGTCTGGAACTCTTGACACAGACCTAAATGGTGCTCTAAATGTAGAAATATGACTAAAAAGCATATTTAAATGTATTTTCGCTGGTTCCATCTGAAAGAGAGCACTGACACTTTCAGTAACCGTAAAGTTATCAAATTTTATCAAGATGAATTGAGATGAATTGTCACCGTGGCAAAGTTAGGACAAAACAAATAATAGAGAAAACATGTTTGGACAACATTTTAATAAAAAAAGCAAATAGTGGGCCTTATGATGAATATGAACTGCTCTGACGTCAATGATTTGATTGCCTCTAGACTGCCTTGGAATAAGAGTCACTAATGGTTAAAGAAATCGAGTAAAGAGCAGTGACAGCAGACATTGAGTCTGTTTTAATGGCTTACCTAGGTATCATTCACACCATTACGTAACTTTATTAGTGATTAAGATGGGTGGAGGGAACAAAGTTACTGTTAAGGAAGACTGGAGGGAGTGGCATCGTGTTTAAATGAGATCATTTTGTTAAAAAAATTACTTAGGACACAATTTCCACAGGACAATAAATCTGTTTTTCCCTTTAACTCCACGTCACTCATTTAAACCATGAGTCAATTCCTGCAGCTGCCAACAATGGACAATAAACAGGATTCAGCTCTTTACAAGTTAGACATTGAGGAAATACTTCACCCACAAAATGACCATTTGTATATCAATTATTCACCCCATGTTACCTCTTCAAGAATTGAAGGTAACTGTGCACTAATTGATGTAAAATGTTCATTTTGTGAGTGACATTCATTTAAAGGAATAGTTTGAAATTTTTAAAAAGGAACTATGCTTAATTGTGGAGTTAGATGAGGAGATCAATACCACTCTTTAGTGTCTCTATGGTAAATATAAAGCCACATGTGCAGCCAGTTAGCACAAAAACTGTACATCAGGGTAAATAGGATAAATAGCCTGGCTTGTCAAGGTAACAAAATGCCCCAACCACAACTAATGCATTGTATCTAGTTGGTTTAATCTGTATTAAAAACATAAGTGTAAAAAACAAGAGGTATGTGCTGGAATAGTTATTGGCCACATTAAACAAACAAGATATAGCACATTAACTAATGATCGTTAGAGCTGCTGATTGCAGACTGTGTTACCTTTGGACAGAGGCAGACTCACTACTTCCCCATTACCAGCTTTTGTGCTACAGTATGTTAAACGAACCCGCTGCAGAATATAGCTTCATATTTAACGGAGAGATATGAGGGTGTATCGGTCTTCTCATCTAATAACCTGCCAGACAGCGATCATCCATATTTCCTAAAAAGTCAAATTATTCATTTTACAAATCTTATACTGCTTTTAGTGAAATAGGTATGTAGGATATTACATATTATGCCCCACTTGCTTGTGACAGATGTTTAAAACTGTTCACAGAACAGTCTAGTATTGTACCTTTGCGCGTCCTCACTCTGATGGGAAAGAGCTTTCTGCCATTGGTGTAGATGAGGAGTTTACCCAGGACACACAGCGAGTGGACAAAGAAGGCATACTCCAGCTCTTTTCCTGTGTAAACACTCGTCTGGACTGAACCTGAAACATGTAGAGAAAACGAGGAACAAAACTAAAAAAAACTAAATTATGTCTTTTTCTATCCAATGGCTAACTCACTGTACAGAACATTTAGTAGTGTTGCAAAACATAAGAGAGGTTGTGAAGTGGTAGAATCAGCTTGCCTGGCCACGACTGATTAGTCTTTGTAAAGATGCTGTTTGTCTTATTCATGGGTTCAGTTGAATATGAAAACAAAAATATAAACTGAACAACTATTCATAAAACAATGAAGAATGCCCTTGTTATGATGCTGTGGCGGACAGACACTTAAAATATATTTCATATCTAAAGCTTCTGCAATAGAATGAGATTGACAAAAATAAAAAAAGACTGCAGTGCCTCTGGGTGCAGAAAATCCAAAAGAAGCACAGCTCAGAAAAAAGAAAATTCTGTTATGAGGAGTGTATCATTGACAGCGTCCCGGAGTATCTCCACTCATCCAAGACAAGGTCAATATGTTCAGTCTCGAGCAGCACAGCTGCCTTACAGCAGATAAAACACCAACACTGGCATTCCCATTTCCTCTTATAATCACTCTCATTTATAACATTTTCACAATTAAATGTGTAGCTAGATGTTTTCTGGTGCATTTTACAGTCAAATCTATAGCACTTTCAATGACATCATGCTCTTCTTCACCAAATGTACTATCCCGTACCATTTCATCAAATCAACATTGAATCATCTTCTTAAATCCAATGATTTGAAATCCTTTAACAAATTAGATTTAAAATGTTATCATCACTTCATTGCCTTTTTTGGTACATTTGCTACACTTCTTAGAGCAGCCAGCTGTTGACCACAGGAATAGCATGAAACAGGCAGCGGAAATCTGCACGACATAGCTTGTGTATGCATGTACATCAAATACTCAACAGGGTACCTTTACCGTTCGACATTTGCAGGTCACTAAAGTTATATATAACTAAAAACGGTTATCTGAGAAGGCATCAAAAGTCTAATTAATGTCCACAACTGTAGCCACAACCTACAATGAGATAAGCAGCAGAAGATATGAGATGCATCTTACACACTGAGATTTACACTCCACACAGTGGATGATAAAACGACAAGTCGGCTATTCACATGCTTTCTATATTGTTCTTTGCTAATAAAAACAGCCAGGAGAGAAACAATAAGAAGGTTTGATAAGAGACTTTCATTGAGTGTACTTTTTCAACCTTCCATCATTCTATTTTCTCTGTAATTAATGTTGTTTTGGGGTTGTTTTTCTGTTTTTCCGTTTTATATATATTAAGATGATAATTTATGTGGATATGTGATTGAAGTTAAAATGAAGTTCAGTATTTAGGTTATAGAAAGGGGTAAGACCTTCTAAGTGTTTACTTATACATATGCATGTATATGAAATAAATCTATCTAATCTAAGAAATAAATACTCAACCTTTTTCTCTGTCTGGTTTATCATTTGTTTCTCTTCTCTTCTCTCAACTGTTTTTCTCTGCATCCCTGTGTTTTAATGACAGCAGGGACAGCATGTGCGCATTAAGGAAATGGATTAAATAATGAATGCAAAGTCGAGGTACAAATACATTTAACACCCACAGGCTTCAAATGAAGCATTACTTTCTCATTAGGCTTTCACAGTAGTTCAGCCTGAGTGTATTATTTTTTGGTTTGTTTTACAGGACACATTAAATCAGCATTACTGCAAATGTGCTGATGTTTACCACAGAGAGTGAGGGTGAAAATTGGTATTCAGATATGCCTGAGAAAGGACATAAACCTGTTGAAGTTTTACTTACCAGTGCTCTGCTGCTCTGCTGACTGGGGATCAGTTGTCTCATTTGTGGAACATTCACAGGATTCACTGTAATGGGTACACTGCTGAAGGGCTGCAACGATCTGAAAATATACAAAATTAAAACAATGCATGTTATTGTGGTTTCTGCAAACACCTGATTGGTCTGAATGAAATTACGACTACTGTGGCAAATGTGGATGTTGCCATGAACGGGCCAAAGACCACAGGCTTACCTGAAGAATTCATACAGAATGTCAATGCAACCTCCTCTCATCGATCCTCTTAATCAAGAGTTTTAAGACTAGAACGGTTTGGTTTAATCTAAATCCTGTAGCATTGGAGGGAATTTTAATGCACTGCAATGCAAGAGTAGTTTAGGCTTACAGTGCCTTTGGAAGAGTTATTGACATTTACTTTAGAGAAAGTTTCAGGGGTGATTCCACAGTAAGCCTCTCTAAAGTGAGAAAGAGTGAGAGTTGAGAGGGAGGTTCAGGATTAAACAATCAATTATTAAATGTTGATGTGACACTCAACTCTTGTGCCCCTTTGTCTCAAAGACATTGACCTCTGTTGTGAATCTCTCACACACACACACACACACACACACACACAATATTGTCTAAAAATGACTAGACCTATGTGTTCTATTTTGTTGAGTTGTGTACTTACATTATCTCAAATATTTCCAACAATTTTCAAACCCAAAGAACAGTCAGTTTCATTTGGTCGCTTGTCAACGTCATATCCCCGTTACCCCTTTTAAGTTATCAGAGAAACAAGCTGAGCAAACAGTGGCAGCTCCTTTGTCCACTGAACAGCGTCAGAGAAACAGATTTATTTTATGTGAAACTGCTTCATTCACAATGTTTCATTCACCGGTTTTCTACCAATTTTAAATTACCTTGTCTGTTTGTTTTGGAGAGGAGGAGATCTCGACGGATAATTCAGCTCCCGGTAAAAAACCTCCTTAACGATCATAACTGATAGTATAGTAACCGGGAGAAGCTGAGTGCAATGGTGGTAAAGACAACAACTCCCATGATCCAATGCTACTTAACGATGTCATCAAACTCTGTCTTTTGTTTCCCTGCTCCACAGTGGAATTTTTAATTTTTTTTTAAACATACTGGTATTTAACATTACTTGTTAATTATAATTAATCTGATTACTTCCAGTGTCATGGTACAGTAACGGTCGCAACTAGGAGTGCACATTCAGCTTTTTTTTCTGAGGCCCAAGGACAAAAGGGGAAAATGCAGAAAGGAAAAATATTTCCAGCTGGAAATGGCTCATCATCCACCTCAAAGAATAACCCAATTTGTACTTTTGCAGGGTAAGGGTTGGGATCTACTGGCCTGCAAGCATATCCAATTTGTTGCAGATTCCTTTTATTTCCTAATTCATGCACAGTTTTGTCTTTCTACAATGCAATCATTTCTGGTGCCTAAATGAGGTAGTGGGTTTGAACGCCCTCTGGAAAGAAATTCTTGTTTCCCTACAGTGCTAAACGTTTCAGAAGTACAAAGGAGTCAGTGAGAGTTATTGATGAAGGAGTGAATCACTCACCAGAGACTTGTACTTTCTCTCCAGGAGTCTGAGAACCACAGTCCTACTGTAGCATCCATGCTGAGAGAAGGAGAGGAAAACAGATCAGGATGAAAGAGAATATATGAGACAGCGTACATGCACACGAGAGAAAGAGAGAAAGACACCTGAGCAACTGTTGGAGAAAAATAACTTTTAGAATGATCAGTTCTTATAGTTTAACATACAAGGCTCCGTGAAGTCTGTGGCTCCTGTGTGATTCTCTTCACACTTGTTATCTCAGATGTTCCTCGTTTAGCAGTCACTGTGACCTTCTGTAAGGGACGATTGTATATCTTACTAAACGTCAAGATGACATTTGCTTGTGCGGAAGGGGAGAAGAACGAGTTCAAGACACGCCACGTAGCTTTATGCAAATGATTCTGTGCAAACGCACTTGTGTGTTATCCGAAGTATAAATATCAGAGACTCAGACACATAAACACAATAGTGTATATACAAAAATACAATCTACACAAATCAAAAACGCCTGTTCATTTGGAAAACACACCATCCACTTTATAAACCAGGTTGCTTTAATATCCAGTAAGGCCAGAAGATGAATGGGTTCCAGGGCTTTCTCTGTCCCAGGTGAGGCTGAGCCATGTTCATGATGAAAGGACAGCAGGTAGAGGGTGCTCTCTATAACTTCCTCCATATATCTAAAGCCGGGTAGAAATAGAACAACAACAAACCGTTGCAGCATACTGAACATACATCTTACTGGTATTAAACATTTTTTCATATTTAAATCAGGAGAGAGACCTGTTGGGGTAAAAACTCACTTCTCAGGATGGCGGATCCAAAACGTTGTCACCTCCTTTTGAAAGTCATTCATCAATCGAATCTGAGGCAAGACAGACAGAGAGATAGAAAGCTTAAATGTATTCGTATGCTGATACACTTTAAATACTGGAAGACAAAACACACTGTACCTGTTTGAGAAGACGACTGATCTCAGGTCTGTTGATGTCGATGGCGGCTGAGCCAGTTGGAAAGCTTAGCTTTTGAGACACAAAACTTGACTCCACACTTTTAGCTGCACATCAAAAGGCAAAATATACTTATTATAAATCTTGTAATATACGCAAGATAACATTGGTGTTTGTATACATAATGCAGCAGATACATAATACATGTACAGTGCAAATATTCTTAATTTAGCAATACAAAGTAATTAAAGGATAGCTTGGGTATTTTTCAACCTGGACCCTATTTTCCCATGTTTTTCTGTCTAAGTGACTAATGGGAACGTCAGCTTTTGAGATTGGTCCAGTATTGAGCGAGAGAGCTGCCGCCTGCAGCCACTAAACGAACAGCAATGTCATCACTCGAGGCAACTCCTCACCGACTATTTACGTCTGTGTTGGAGTACATAAAGCGTTCCTTGGCGTTATCTACAAGATTTTCGATGTCACGGCTGAAAATGTAGCTGATTTCAACAAAATGGATGCAACGAGAGCTCTCTGTGCGAGACTTGGTTTGACACAATAACGATCAAGTGAAAGGTACAATCTGAGCCTGTCAGCGGCAAAAACAATCCCTCAATACCGGACCAATTTCAGAAATGGTTGTCCCCATTAGTCACTTTGACACAAATGCATGGGAAAGTAGGGTCTAGAGTAAAATATCAAAGTTATCGTTTAACATTCTTAAAAATAAAAAAAACTGTATACTGAGAGCTAGATAGTAAAGATGAATATTTCAAAATCTTTGTACATAAAACAAAAATTACTATCTGCATGGCACCACTAGAGGTATGCGGGAAATATTTTTTCTTCATAAATAAAGAGGAGCTGACCCTTTAAAATGTAACTTCTTTTAACTGAAAAATGATTGTGAACCATTGTCTATTGTTCAGATTAAACATGAAGGTGCTGCTCATGCACTCAGTCCAGTCAGACGGGCCTACCCAAGCTGGTGTAGAGCTCTCGTGTCACATTCAGTGGAGAGGAGGAGAAGCTTTTAGCAAAGAACTGCAGTACATTATCCTGATGGAGATATACAACATACGTTATCAGCATAGACACACACAGTCAAATACACCTGATGAATCATTGATATCTGAATGTTAAATTATAAGAAAGTACAATGAGAGGAAATTAAACAAGATTATTACAGACAAGATTTACAGCCAGTGGCCTGCATGTTTGCTACCAATTAGCTCTCAATCATTAAGGGAAAACAGTGTTATCTTGTTTTCTCTGGTGTGGCTAAGTGACACGCGGGATGATGAACATTCCATTTTCTTTGTTTGTTATCATTCATTATAAAGCCTATAATTGTTCATAAAAACGACATGATTGTTATTGATTAATTTGTAAATTGTGAATTTGTAGATTGGTTGCTCAGGACTCACGCTGAGGTCGGGGTCGGTCAGAGCTGCACAGAGATTTCTGCGCAGGCTGCTCCAGCTCTCACAGCTCAGCACATCAGACGGATTGGCACAGCAGAGAGCCTGAAGAGCCTCCCAGCGCACCTACACACAGTCACATCACGTCACCTGGACTACAATGCTAATTACATTCACATTCAAAAGCAGCGATTTACAGATTTTGTGAATTTTGACCCCTTTGAACAGACAGGTCTGGTGTGCCCATTGAGGGCTATTTTTAACGGTTAGCGACACAATGAACCAACTTTGTAGGCCGGGTTAAGAATGGTGAAGCCGCCTTCTTTCAAAGCTGATTGGCTACCGAGTTATATTATTTACTAGTCGACTTACAGAAATAACAGCTCTTAAATCCACATATTTCATTGATCTCTGAATTGAGAATTAATTTGGCAAACCTATACTCTGATACCTTTCCAAAAGCAAAAAAAAAAAAATCAGTTAGCATGAAAATAATGGAAGGCTGAATTCAGCCTCATTATTATGCCAATGTCTACTGAAAAAAACTGTTCAACCAAAGAGTGATCTTTTTATAAATTTCATTTTTAGAAGCCTGAAGAAGTAAATTGTTTTGTATTTCAGTAGAAAAATTCAAATAATAAGGGAACATAGGATAAAATAAAATCATTTATTTAGAGTACAGCATCATCATAATGTGTGTGTAAGTGAGGCCTTCTACCTCTTTGGGTCTGCTGGGGTCAAGTTTTTCAGCCAAAGCTTGCAGCTGCTCTTGTCTGATGAATGCATAACTCTATAAAGGACAATGGAGAAGAAACACAAATTATTATGATCCATCATAAAACAAAATAAAAAAGAGCTCTCAGTCTACAGTCTACTATGGAGGGGAACAAACTCCCCTGGGACATCAATTGCGACGAATGCCATCCAGAGATTGAGATACTATCTCGACAATTTATGCGAGTCATCAACAGTAATATAAAATAAGGCAATACATAAATCAAATATAACCATTTATTGCCACCAGAGTGCCTCGATACTGTATCTCTCACCTGATTGAAGGAGGAGTCGCTGTCAGAGCAGTTGTCTGTGTACTGGCTGTTGGACTGACTGTGCTGCTGCTCTCTGTGCATCTCCTCCTTCCTCATCTGGTCCTCCTCAAATTTGTTGATTAAAGACTCCACCACCATGATCATGGAGTTTTTCAAGGGCTGCATCATCTGCTGGTACCTGGCATAAAGCGAGAAAGTGCATCAGTGTATGATTAGGATCACTTACTTTCAGAATAATTGTTTAGCTAAACTCCAACTTAACAATGCCTAAGTGGCATTTTTTTCTAGTAAGAAATTAAGATTCTCTTTCTCTCTCTAGAAAGGGTTAAAAGGAAAGTAGTTGTGAGGAAATCAACATATTCAATCAAAAACGGCTTTTATTATCCATAACCTCAAAATAAACAGACTCTAAACATGCATACACTTAAGTTGAATATAAGTATCATACAGCGAGACAGTGAAGGATTTCTAATGTTAGCATAACTCACACAAAACAAAAATGACTATCTATGAATGACTCCACAATAAATGAATCAAACATCTGGAGAAAACAGGAGACAAAGCTCAGAGTCTGAGCTACACTCACTCAGCTGAGTCCATGGTACTTCGGGTGACCGCATGGATCAGGGTGTCGTGACCTGAGCCTACAGCATGTTGTCCATCTCCTATGGTCAAGTTCTTGGTCTCCTCCTCCACCACAGTTCCCAATGAACTCTCCACATACTGACGGAGATACTTGACAAACTCATAACTAAAGAGAGCAATGACGGAGTCAGACCTACTGGGTATATACTGTACATTACATTGAAACAGACAATACCTTTAAACAAGAACATTAAAGTACATTTTACATTTTCTGAGTCTGGTGGCCTTACTTGTGGAAGTTCTTGTCAGTCTCCTCCAAGTGAAGGAGGATCTCTTCAGCACATTCGGTCGACGGGGCGCCAGAGATCCGGTCGTTGATGCTTCTCAGAAGCTGCTTGAGCAGGGATTGTAACTCTGCTTCATCTTCAGCTGACAACTGAGACATCTCTACTGCTGGCCCCTAACATGGGACAGAATGGATTCATTTTCAAATCCAATTTTCATGCTAGAGAAATAAATCTATCAAACAAACTATTGCTCTACTTATTAACTAACATACTTTAAAATGTCATGATGTAGTTGATCTTAAAACTGCATTCATGAAGTTAAAGGCACAAATTGATTTGCTTCCAAACTGTATCCAGAGGTTGTTTGAATTTGAAGACACAGGCAATAGGTTTTTAAAACAACAAGGGTAAGGACAAATACAAATAATAGAAGTATATCTGTAAAGGAGTGAATTTATGGAATGCATGTGACACGGGATTAAGAATGAGTAGTTTCCTATGCAAATTTAAAAGAAAGTTGACCTAGCAGTAAAAGATGTTCCATTAGAATATGTTATGTAAAAAGGGTAGGTATAAAAAACTTAAGCTCTAGTCTAAACCTTTCGGTCTATATTATTTGTTTCCCCTTTAATTTAATGCCTCATTGTTACTTATTCATTTTCATGTGCCTTGTTTTTGGAAAAATATTACTATGGACCAGAAAACAATACTACAACTAATACTACTCCATCAGTTTCAATCAGTGATGAAAAATAACTACAATACAGCGCTTGAGTAAAATTTGAAGGTACTTGTACTTTAGAGTATTTAAATTGTATGCTACTTCATACTTCTACAACACTAACGTTACATGTCAGAGGGAAATATTGTACTTTTTACTCCACTGCATTATATCTGACAGCTGTAGTTACTAGTTAGTTTACAGATTAAGATTTTATAAATGAAATATATGATCAATTTATAAAATATGATACTGCGCTACAGATTAAACAATCTGTGGCACAGTATGAATGTGACTTTTACCTGTAACAAAGTATTTTAAATTTAAGCATAAGAACTAAGTACCTCCTCCACCACTGGTTTTAATGCTCAGCACAGGGGAGTAAATGCTCAGACGTTTTGTCTCATTAGCTCATCACAAACAGGTGTGATAATGAGCTAACATAACATATCTCAAGATTAGCGGTTTACAAAGCGGTTTCCTCTCAAATATACAAATAACAATCTAACAGAAATATGAATTGGTCTATGTTGTACATCCAACCTGACTATCTGATGTTTTACTCTTTTTAATTTAGAGCCTACATGAGTTAATTGTTTCTCTGGTTAACCTGACGTTGCTAAGTGCACCACTGTAACACAGCTAGCTAGCAGACATCAAAGACTTCCCCGCTGCACGAGCCAACCATCCCAACAGAAACACGTCGTATGCAGTGTATGTTAAACTAGTCACCTCTCTGTTAGACCTGTAAACGCTTTTATCCAGGGAGCATTTTGGGAGCACTTACAACCAAGTTCTGGGTCTCTATGGAAACGTCCACTTCATGTTTACTGCGGTGCATTATGGGATGTCCAAAGAAACAAACGATGCCTTTTGGAGCGTCGGAAATATGTGTTTTACAAGTAAGATAAACATGATTAGAATATCTAAAAGCGTCTTCTTTTTTAAAGACACACTACAGAACATACAAGATCTCGCAGAGAATACCTACATATTAAATAATAAAATAAAATGTTTACTACCATACTGTAAATAAAAATAATATATATACATATTACTTATAGCACTAACTGTTTTTCTTGTGTCTGCACTGTACTTTGGCTCTGAGTTATGCTCTGCTTCATGCTTTTAGATGCTTGTTTGGAAAAGGAAATGTACTTATGACTTCTGGTGACTAGTAGTTCTTTTGATTACCAATGTTGATGCACTTATTGTAAGTCGCTTTGGATAAAAGCGTCTGCTAAATGACTGTAATGTAATGTAATGTAATATAAGGGGGATTTATACATATTAATACATACTGTATAACTATTAAATAAACAGGCATTTCTTTATCACTATGCATAGATAAGAACAAACATAAAACAAAGAGGAGCAAGGACTTCAAAAAGAAGGGGCATATTTTAAAACAATAAGAAACGATACACTTCCCCACAAGTCAATTTTTTTACTTGACGAACAATAATTTGAAATAATGTATAAACCAAACAAAGAATGGCTCATTGTTTATCCATTTGCTAAAATGAAAAATGCCATTTACCCATAAGAATGATGATCATATTAATAATTTTAGAAATAGATAGGTGTAAATTATCCATATAAAAAAAGAGAAATGTCAAAAGTCTGAGGGTCCAATTCGAATTCGAACCTTTTTAAAGAAATTCTGCAACCGGCTAAAGCGTATGAAGTATTTTTAAATGAGTTTCAAAGGAAAGTTGAAATATTAGTGTCTATTATCCAGAAACCGTCGCAAAATCCAACCATGACTGATGTAAACACGTCGGAGTTTCTCATGTGGTCTCGAATGCAGCACCAGTGAGACACATGGTCACGTGACTCAATGTTTTGCTTCGTCTACTGGGTGCTGGACAGCTGACATCTCTGCCCGCTGAAACGTTTGTCAGAGCTGCTAGCGTTACCTTTATCAGACATTTACTATGTGAGAACAGCGACAGGTTTTGTTCACGCGCCTGAGTTGTTGGTTAACGTTACGTTTAGAGATCACAGCGTTAAATCGGTTGAATAAGCTTTAGCCAGCGAGCTAGCATCAGCATCCGTAGTGTCGACTATGGCGTCGGTGGACAGCTTTCAGTTTTTGTATGGAGAAATTTCTCGATCATGCAATCCTTACTTTGAAACCCTGGCCCTGATCGGTGCACTTTACGCGGCCAGGAGGGCGGTAATCCTGCTGAGAGACTGCTGCACGTTGGTCAGGGTGCATTTCCTGCCAAGAATTATCCCGAGTAAGAAGCTCACCCAGAGATTTGGAGACTGGGCTGTCGTTTATGGTAAGGATGCAGCAAGTGACCTCAGCACAAACTATGAGAGTGCATGACGCTGTATGTGTTTTGTGACAGAGGGGAGAGGAGAGTCCGCTCCATGCGCTTTGTTTTAGTGACACAAATCGCCATTTGAATCATTTATCAAGCAAATAATGCCAAATATTCAGCCTCTCAGTTTATGCTGATTTTATTTCTATGATATCATTGTTATAATATATTTTGGGTATCCAGCTGTTTGTCTCACAAAACAAAAAATCTGAACATGTCATCCTGAGCTTTGAGACATTGCACGAAGACATGTTTTTACTATTTTCTGACACTCCATAGATAAAATGATTAATCAATAAAGCAAGGCCATAATTGGAAGATTGATGCAACGCTATATATAACACACTACAATGAGATTTTGATACCACACTAATGTTGCGAAGACAGTTAACTAGGTATGCAAATGATGATTGGTTAATTATATTATATATAGTGACAAATGCCTGGGGAGTGACATTTTCAAATTGCTGGTTTTAATCAACCAGCAGTCCATAATCTGAAGATATACATTTTACAATTATATAAAACAGAGAAAAGCAGGATATTTATTATACATTTGAGAAGCTGGACCCAGCAAATGTTTGGCATTTTCCCCTGATGAATTCAAAATTGTTGTTATTTAATGTCTTGGCAATCGATTAATCAGCTTAATTATTTTGGTAACAAAGTCAACTTTATTTTTAGCTTTTGAGGTCATAGTGCTGTTACTGTGCAGTAGTTCTCAGTTCTATATCCTCATTCCTTCCTAACATGACTTTCATTGATAGATATTGTCCTCTTTCCTGTCAGGTGCAGCAGAGCCTGTAGCCAAAGCCTATGCAGAGGAGCTGGCCAGGCATGGAGTCAGCATTATCTTTGTCACTCGGGACCACTCCTCTGTTAGAGACACCGCTGCAACCCTCTCCCAAAGCTACGGAGTGGAAACTGTTGTCATACTAGCTGACTTCTCTTTGGACCAGGCAGCCAGCAACCTCATCAAAGAAGCCATGAGGGGTAAAGATATCGGCTTCCTGGTGAACTGTGTGGAGTCAGTGGCTTCCCCTCAGAGCTTGATTGAAATGCCTGAGCAGAGCCTGTTGGATTTGGTGAATAAGAACGTTGCGGTCGCTACTCTGATGACCCGCTTGGTGCTGCCAGGGATGCTGGAGCGCAGCAGAGGAGCCGTGGTCAATATATCATCGGGGGCTTGTGCCAAACCCCTGCCTGGAAGAGTGACCCTCACTGCCTCCACTGTGAGACAAAACACTGAGGAAATCTCCTCTAGTTTATAAACGGACATTTGTAAATTAATATTATAAATATAAATATTCCCAAATATGTCTATTGATGCTGGTATTTCCAAGCAGATTAAACTTTTTAAAAAGTTCAGTCCAACTAAGCTTTTGAGGGTTATGTGGCTAACATACCCACAAGCAAATCAAACTGCATCTCTTCTGCTGGCTGTTATTCATTCTTCTTCTGCCCACTTAGTAAAAAAACATAACCACAATCACATTTTTCTATCCTGACAATAGTCCTCTTTCCCTTTCTTGTCCTTACATTACAGGGCTACATGGATCATTTCTCAAGAGCTCTTCACCTTGAGTACAGCGGCAAAGGGATCTTTGTCCAAAGTCTGACTCCTTTCCAGGTAGATGAGGCCTGATATGACCATTAACCAGTGTGTACTGAACCTAAATATATATATTTACACTGCCAACCAAAATATGTCTTTTATTATTGTATAAGTTATTTTACTGCTATTTATAATTAGACAACATCTGAGAACTTTGGCTTCTTTTCTAAAGTGAAAATAAGTGTAGTAGAAAATCATGTAACAAGTAAGTCCTCAAAAGTAAGTTTAAAAAAATAAATATGAAAAAATTAAAAGGTTAATGTTATTTTATGAGTTTTAATATGTATGTCAGTGCTTGATATATCGCATGTGTGTGTATGTGTGACCAGATAGCCTTGAGTGAGCGACAACCATTCTCCTCATCGAGACCAGGCTGGTTTGTACCAAAGCCAGAGGTTTATGCCCGCCACGCCGTCTCCACCCTGGGCGTCTCTAATAGGACCACCGGCTACTGGCCTCACACACTGCAGGTCGGCACAAATTTGTATACTCTCGGACAATTACACTACCACTTATTTACATTTCCAGCCTTTGTGAAAACAGGATCTAAAACATGGAACACATTTCTGGATGCTGATGTGTTTCTCTCTGCTGTTTTCTTCTTTTCTTCCCAGTATGGACTGATGACACGTATTCCAGAGTGGATTTGGGTTCTTGGATCACGTGTGCTCATCAGTTAAGCGCTCACCTCTCCTCTCCTCACTAAAGACTTAACCCAGTTACTGGAACTTCTTGTTACAGGAGTCATGTAGAGTTTTAGTTTCTTCAGCCAGTAGGTTAAATGTGTTAAACTTTCAGGGTCTGTTGAGGTTGGTGGTTGGTTGACGATATTTTCTTCTATTTATTTGGTGTCAATTCAAAGAAAGCTGCAGTGGAATTTGCCTGAAATAATGAATGACTATACATATATTACTCCTGTATTACTATATGGTCTGACCAATGTGTGACATCTTAAATTGTGTATACAGGTCTCAGACATGAGGCTGGAAACTGGGTTTGACTTTGAGTTAGGATTGTAAACGTGTACAACATAATATGCCATCATTTGGTTTAGTGCTTGAACTTAAACATCAGCCTCCATGTAGTTTCAACACTTTAAACTGATAGATGAAAAAATATTTAAAATCCAACATGGATCATAAAGGCGTGGTAAATATAGAACTGAAGTAAAATGATTTTATTTTTCTATGTATTTTTTAAAAGAAAGTTACACACTGAAATGCTTTTGTTCCGTGAAATAGAGTTCAGTATTAAAGTGCAGTTGAGATCAAAAGCCTCACCTCACATGTTACAAAAAATAGACAGTCAGCATAAAGCAATACTAAAGCAATCTGCAAATAAACAAAATCATAAGATAAAAATGAATTGCTGATCTGCAAGACCTTCTCACGCCTGCATCATTAACCTGTATCGTGGTTTGTGTTATTCTACTGCTTTTTACCCACACTGACCACACCCCTCAGTATATGACACACATACAAACAGCAAATGGCATCCTCCCCAAAACCAAACTCAACATCATTCAACGTTAAAGGAAGAATGAGTTGGATTTGTCAGTTGACCCCTCCTCCCTGGCTGTATTTGTGTTTTTTCTGCGTTGTGCACACCTTTTTTGTAGCCTCTTCTTGGATGCGTGCTTACGATCTGGCACCTGGGTGGCTACGCTTTTATTGAGGTTTGACGCCCAGAAAAGCAAAATGAAAAAAAAAGAGAAAATACAGGCAGAGGGCAGCGTCTCTGCAGATACAGACTCCCCCACACTACCTCGTGGGTCATAAGTGATGAGTGATAAGGATTATTTTTTTAGGAGTCTATACATTGGTTTTAAGAAAATCATACTCATTGTTTATTTAAAGAGACAGATTTATATCATAACAAGAATCATTTTACTACATTGATTGATATTTTAGTGCGAACAAGCTGCATTATGCAACACTAACCAAAGTGTTATTCTGATAAATATAACCCGATCTAAACAAAAGAAACGTCTTAATTAATTGTTTTTAATTTTATACATGCAAGTGTTTATAGCCAATACGTGTGTGGTGGTGAATGGGAATGATATCTTTAAGTGTCATTGCTCAGAGTACAACATTCAAGCATTTCCAGGAGTGAGTTTGAAACGCGATGAAGAGTGAGATTGTGATGTTCTGTTTTGCTGAGAAACTACATTTGAGCTAATTTACTATATGTATATATTGCTTCAAAATAAGTATTTATATTAAGAAATGTGAACAGATTCAGATATTGTGTTGAGTGGTTGCTTACACATACAATACAATGTATAATATGTTGACCTAAATATGATACGTGTCGTCATTGCACCAATCAGACCAATAAAACTCTTTCTCCATTCCCATACTGTCCTGTCTTCTGAATCGAAGTATACCAAAGTGTCTTTGAAGGTTAGTCCTTTATCTGACTGGTAGGTGTTTCTATGAAGGCCACAAACGCTCTGTTTTACTCTGAAAACATTAGGGTGGTGTAAATCATTTACGTGAACAGACACCATGCCGACTGCCAGAGTTTACCCTGCGACCCTTCAGATCAGCCAGGTCACAGACTGCTTGTAAACCTGCTGAACACACATGAGGTGCAGTGTGACCGTAAAGCCACGTGGTGCAGAGAAAACCTGGGCTGTTTTGGGAGGGTTTAAAAACAAAGCTAGAATCTTACAAGCCTGATCTTTTTTCTGAGGCATTTAGTAAATGTCTACATGAAATAGGTAAAGATGAGAAGGCATTTTGTTTTAGATCTGAAAATTCTGAAAAACATACGAAATAAAGGAAAAATGATAATTATAAACTTTTATACAGCTCCTTTTCATACAAATAATGTTGCCTTAAGTGCTATAAAATTAGGAGAATCAACAAATAAAGTAACACCTGCCCTAAACTAAAAAGTAGCAGGACAAAATAAATTAAATCAATACAAAATACCATCAGAAATGGCAATATAATTATATTCAAAATAGTGGTTGAGATACAGAAAACTATGGAATTGAATTAAAATTGAAAGACTAGAGTTAAAAATAAGTTTACGACAAACAGAAAATCATAAGATGCCTTTTTGAGTATCCTTGGAAATGGTATTCCACAATTTGGGAGAACAGTTATTAGCATAGTTTAGAATTACTTACTTATACAGACAGATTGGTGTCTTTGTGAGGTGAACAAGTGGAGCATACACACTTGCAGAAAATGAGAGAACCGTTAGGGTTAAATTGACCTTGTGGTAAAAAGCGTTTCCAAGATCAAGGTCAACTTTTAAGTCATCATGGACGAGCATGCAGGGGGGGGGATTAGAGCACCTACAATTCCATAACAACATGGCAAACTTCATCTGATGAGGTTGATACTGTCTTACAATATTAACAGCTATTAAATTCACCTTGTGTTGTCAAAAAGACATTTTTTTGCAATTTATTTTGCGGGGACATTGCAGGTCGGCATCTTAACCTCTAAGCTACAGGAGCGCCTGATATCAAGAAGTTTGATGTTGGTTCAAAAAGATTTTTTTAGCCAACACAAGCTGCCAGAACAGCTTCAGTGATGCTTCTCCAAGTCTGTAGGAAAAGTATATTGACGGGATAAAACGCCATTCTTCCACATAATATTCCCTCATTTGGTGTTTAGATGGTGGCCGTCCAACACGTTGGTCTGAAATCTCTTATAGCTGTTTGGTTAGGGTTGAGATCTAGTGACTGTAAAGGACACACAAACTGAATCGCACCACTTTCATACTCCTCAAACCTCGAAGCGCATGCATTTGTTCTCCCATTTATTTATTCAGGTGTGAAGCAGAATTGCCGCAGATGCAAGCAACAGGACAAAACAAGGCATTTACCAGCCACTCAAATTCAGTGTTGGGACTGGAGGATTGTTGTTGTGGTTTGAATGGTGTCCTTCCAGATAAGAGGCCAAAGAACCATGAAAGAACAGCTTCTTCCACACTTTCTCTCTTTGTCGTCCTCCAGAGTCATCGTTCTCTTGATTCACCTTTTTTCTCTGTGGGTTTGTTCAACTGGTAAGTTGATTTTTTTTTTACAAATCTATTCATTCAGATTTTACGTTGTCAAAACGGAAAAAAAGCATATTGTGCCATGCATGGACTGGAAATAATTGAAGTTTAATGGATTTATTTTTGGAGTATGTTGATGTACAATACTGTAAAACTATGCAATATTTGTACCATGCACAATCTGAAAAACACTAAATATGCATTTGTATTTCAACATGTGAATGCACAACATAACAAGAAGCTCAAAAATAGTAACTATGTAGTGGATATGGCAGTACTTTATTGTAGTATGAAATCACATTCTGAAACATCAATAAGTAATTTAAATGTGATTCTTTAAACGTTTGATTGTGTAAGAATGTGAGACCACACATTACGAGAATGCTTCACGAGATAGTATTCTGATTAAATAAACAGACGCCAACAGAAACAAAACAATGCCACATAAGAACCATAAAAGATGGAATTCAGAATAAAATAATTCACTATGTGAAAGAAACCTTATTTAAACCTTATCAGTATTTCTACATCAGTGGTTGAGCTCACATACTTTGAATTAAGATTTGCGACGGTTGGTATTAACCAAGGTTAAGGTCTTGGTTTGCAGCAGATAAGTGTGTTTTGAAGATCGGAGTCAGCAGCCATGGCTTCTATCAAGCCTGCAAGAAATGATAAAGGTTTGTCCTTGTGAGGGAGCCTGCCTGTTCTGACTTTTACACCTTCAATGATTTCAGTGTCACCTTTTGTAAAACTGAAAATGACAAGTCATGTCAAGGGATGATACTCAATTGCACAAAGCAATCTCTTTTGATCAAGCAATAATGGTGCACTCTTCTCAATTAATGCAAGTATAACTTCAGAGATGATCTTTCTGTTAGTCATGTTATGGAGCCTTTTCGTATTCATCTCCTCACACAGAAAGCAGGACAACTGGCGACTGAAATGGGTGAATGGGATGTGCTGGGCCGCCTGCTGGATAAAGTGCAGAGTCACTCCACGGTGATCGGCAAGGTCTGGCTCACCGTGCTGTTTGTCTTCCGCATCCTGGTCCTGCGCACCGGGGCCGACAAGGTCCGGTCAGACGTTCACCATTTCAAAATGCACTTCACCGCAGTAGCCACAATGTAGGGATTGTTGGATGTCTTAAAACTCCTCCCAATGTGTGGTGAGCAAGAAGTACTTAAAAAGCCAGAACAGTCACATGAGCACTTTATTTGTATGATCATCCCGAGGTACAGGGCAGTAAACATTGACCCTACTGCAATTTTAAACTCTCTGAAGTTTGTGGTAGTATATGCATCATCTCTTTTTCTCTAATCTTCCTCTAGGTGTGGGGCGATGAGCAGTCCGACTTTGTCTGCAACACCCTGCAGCCCGGCTGTGAGAACGTCTGCTACGACCTCGCCTTCCCCATCTCTCATGTCCGCTTTTGGGTCCTTCAGATTATTGCTGTGGCGACTCCAAAGTTGCTATACCTCGGTCACGTCCTCCACGTGATCCACATTGAGAAGAAGGTGCGTTGCTGCAGTGGGTGTAGCATGACAGTGAGTCATGGGTGGATGCTGTTTGTCAGGCACGTCACACCCGTAGTGGCAGAAGTGTAGATGTGGTTAGGTTGAAATCAGTTGGTCCATAAAATGTCAATTATCAGAAGTATCAACACTTCCAAAAAAAAAAACCAACTCCAAACGCTTCCAAGTTTCAAAGGGGGAGATAGCGCTACTCGCAATAAGTGTTTAGGAATAATTTATTTGGCAATGAGTCTATATCTATAAATGTCCTGAACTTTATACTCTACGGTGGCATCCATCTTTCAACTTTCTCCTAAATACTTTCAATACATCTGCAAGTCTTTTCCCGATTACAAAAAAAATGTCTAACTCTTGTTCTTCCAATCCAAGATGAAGGAGAGGATGAAGAGGCAGGCCGAGATGGACGACCAGGCCAGTCTGTTCCTTAGAAGGGCCTACAAAGTTCCCAAGTACACCAAGAGCACTGGCAAGATCAGCATCCGTGGCAGTCTCCTTCGCAGTTATGTCCTCCATCTTGTGGCCAAGATTGTCCTGGAAGTTTTGTTCCTCGTGGGTCAGTACTTTCTGTACGGCTTCACCCTCCAGACTCGCTACGTCTGCAGCCGCTTCCCGTGCCCTCACAAGGTGGACTGCTTCCTGTCGAGGCCGACAGAGAAGTCGGTCATCATCTGGTTCATGCTGGTGTCGGCGCTCATCTCCCTCCTCCTCAGCCTGATCGAGCTGCTCTACCTGTGCGTGAAAGCTGTGAAGGAGTGCATGGCGAGGAGACAGGACTACACTGTGACCCCGGTGACGCCTCCACCTTTGGAAAGGAAGGCTTTTAAAAGCCGCGACGAGATGCTCCAGAATTGCGTCAACCTGGAGCTGGAGCTCCAAGGACGAAAGTTAGGGGTGAACGGGGCCAAAGGCGGGGTCACCGAGGCTGCTATGAATGTGTCGCCTGAGAGCAACAACATGGGGGGGGAGATCTGCATCTGAAGCATGGAGGCAGTGATCGGTTTGAGCTCCGGTGTTTTGTGTGCTTTGGCTTTGGCCAGGAAAAAAGGGGTTTGTGTGCAGTAATTTGAGATAGAGGGAGGGAGAGTAGCCAGCTTCTGTAAACAGTACTCAGTCACATGCAAAATGTTGCTTTAAATTACTGTGACATGATCAAAAATAAAGATTTCTTGCAGTTCACAAATCAGTCAGTTTAAAAAACTGTAGATTATTTTTTGACAGATTTTGAAAATGGTATTTCTTTGGAATGATTTTAGACAATGTTATTACAATTTTGATTCAATAAACCTCTCATATATATGCTTATCTGTTTGAATTCTGTCCATTTTTCTTTCAAATTGAGAACAGACGCATCCATCTGAACAGTTTTTTTTTTTTTCACAAATATATCATACTGTATATAATACAGTATGATGTATACTGATTGTATACATTGCTACAATGTATACAATCAGTTAATAATGTGATAAAAGAATGAGTTTTTAATTCCTTTTAAAAGTGCTGCCATCAAAAAACAATCCATTCCTCAAACCATTTGGTTCATCACAGTAACAGAAACAAGAGCAAATAGACTGGTGGTGCTATTATTTGGAGTACATTTAAAGAAATTGTTGTTTTATATTGACATTTTGGGATATACACTTAGCTTTGACTGTTAGCTTGGCTTAGCACGCACACTGGAAACAAGATGAAGGGCTAGCACTGCTCTGTCAAAAGGAATCAAAATTAGCCTCTAAATATCAGTAAGTAACAGGTTATATTTCAGTTGTTCAAGTCTTGCCATGCGACTTCCAACTTAACTATTTACAACTATGAGGTTCTGTATCATTCATAACCCCAGTCAAACATAGAGAATATTTAAATATGAGCAGCAGTTTTATTTAACCTTTTTTTTTAGTGATTATACACTTTCCCTGTTTATTTTCAAATATTCTAGGCCATTTAACTGAGATAAACAACACCTGTCAATCATTAGACTCGTCCTCTTGGTCTCACCTTTTTATTTTCACGTTTGCTGACAACGTCACATTTAAAGCCAGATGTGTGTTGCTCAATATCCCCATGTTGTCCTCACCCAGCACACTCCAAGGTTCAACTTTAAAGTTAGCGATCCGTCCCAGAGAGAGGCAGTCCTTTCTGACCAAGTCAGCAGGTAAGATGCAACGATTATTGTTCTATGCTACAGATTACTAATCATTACTAAAAAAATTAATTAGGAGGGAATATTTGTAAAGAGCACTATACAGAATAGAAATGTAGAATATTCTGTCTTTATTTATAAAAACATATTTGTAAGAAAGTGAGGGTTTTTTTTTTTTTTTTTTTAAGTGTTAATGACCTTGCTATTTTCTAACCAGTATTAATATGACTTACATTCAACTAATACTTGTATGAGATTGCTTTTCATGTTTTACCATCCAGCTTTGCCCACAACGTTTAATATGTTTGTATAAATGTCATTATTATACAGAATATTAAGCATGTAAGCTTTTAGGTTACATTTACACAGGGAAAGTGCTGTTTTTTTTTCATTTTTTCCTTCTTTATTTTATCTCTTCGCCAGCCTACTATGCCTATAATGCCATCGAGTCTTCTGTTAAAATTTCTGATTAATGATTATTTTAGGAAAACTAGAGCAGGGTTCATGGGGCTTTGATATCTTCTTACTTCTCAAGTACCAATAATGTATCTACATTAAAAAGAACAATGAGTGCAGCAGCATATTGATTCAATACTAAGTTGTGGTTAATGTTTCAGTTAGTAAGGTGTGTTGTAGGATCATTGCAAATTAAATTAGAAGTTTGTCCTTTTATCCGTTTATCACAGATCAGTAACGGAACATCACCGATAAAGATGGGAGACTGGGGATTCCTGTCAGGCCTGCTGGACAAGGTCCAGTCCCACTCCACGGTCATCGGGAAGATCTGGATGAGCGTGCTCTTCCTGTTCAGGATCATGGTTTTGGGTGCAGGTGCTGAGAGCGTCTGGGGCGACGAGCAGTCGGGTTTCATCTGCAACACTCAGCAACCTGGTTGTGAGAACGTCTGCTACGATTGGACCTTCCCCATCTCGCACATTCGCTTCTGGGTCCTCCAGATCATCTTCGTCTCCACGCCGACGTTGGTCTACCTGGGCCACGCCGTGCACATCATACACAAGGAGAACAAGCTGAGGGAGCAGCTGTTGAGCCCGGGTGGGTCCCGGGTGATCAAACAGCCCAAATACACGGACGAAAAGGGAAAGGTGAAGATCAAGGGAAACCTGCTGGGGAGCTACCTGACCCAACTCGTGTTCAAGATCATTATCGAGGCTGCCTTCATAGTGGGCCAGTACTACCTGTACGGCTTCATCATGGTCCCCATGTTCCCCTGCTCTAAGAAGCCCTGTCCCTTCACTGTGGAGTGCTACATGTCCCGGCCCACAGAGAAGACCATCTTCATCATCTTTATGCTGGTGGTGGCCTGCGTCTCCCTGTTTCTCAACTTCCTCGAGGTGTTCTACCTGATTTGTACCAGGGTCAGATGTGGGTCCAGGCCTCGCAGTCACAAGATCACTTCGGCCGAAAACCCTGCCAGCCTGTCGTCTCCCAAGTGGCCGACTATGGAGGACTCGCTCAAGCAGAACAAGATTAACATGGAGCTAGAGGGCAGCCAGAGCATCGGTGGAAGCCTGGATGGAGCCAAAGAGGAGAAACGACTACTGAGTGGTCATTAAAAAACTCTGCTCTGACCATTATAATGTATGAAATGTTTGTTTTTAGATCGCTGCGTCCTTGTTCAGATACATCTAAGAGACTGAAGTAAAGAGTTCATGCAAAATGCTTTTAAAAAATCCTGACAGAATATCAAGGAGGCGCTTCATCACTGTGTAGTTAAGTTGTATTCTTGTTGAGAAAAGTCTGCATAAATCTGAATTATTTTTTAGGGCCACATTGTTGGAATTTTACATTTATTTTGTATTATTTAACAGGAAATCTAATAATGGAAAGCTAATAATGGAACGCATGCAATATTGATGATGCATTTATGTTCTTCAATACTCTTTTAGTGAGCAGAGTTTTGTCCATGTCTAGTTTTTGAATGTGTCCTGTAAGTTATTGCCATGTTCATTATTTGGACTTGAAATATTTTGCTCACTGAATGGTGAAGATGATGTTGATGATGATTGTGGTGAAAGGTTTCTACCGTGTTTGGTAGACATTTTTGTGTGTTGTATTGTTTTTAATAAATGATTCAAATTTAAGATATATAAAAAAAAAATGTTTCATGACTATAATTATTTTCAGCTGACAGGTTTACACTTTAAAGTCAAACGCCTTACTTTCAAAGAGTGCGATTTACACTTGTACACTTAAAACTGTAAGACCTGCAACTAATTATTATTTTCTGATGAGTCTGTAGATTCTTTTCAAAATATGAATCGTCATAGAATAGTCTATACAATTTTAGCAAATTGTAAAAAATGTCTGTCACAGTTTCCCTGAGCACATGGGACATTTTCAAATCTGTATAATATCACTGGAATGTGATAAATAAACAGAAATCATTGATATTTTTAAAGAACAACTTTAATAATTAATCAATTAGCCAATATGTTGCCAATTCATTGTCTGGTGAGTGACTAACAGATTAATCATTACATCTTTGTAATAGTGTACTTTTGCTATTTCAGAATAGGGAGTGGTTGATAGATTGACATTTATTAGTCACCATCACTGGTTTAAGAATAATTTGAGTGACTTCACATAGGGCTAAGGACACTTACATCAGATGGACACTATGTGTGACACATCAAGGGGACAAAAATACAGACATAAAACCTGCAGCGATCACGAGGACCTGCTCAACATTTTGCAATTCAATACAAAATCCCTTCAACAAAAGCATCTTTGTGGAGCTTATAATATTAGATTTGCTCCGTTTGTTTCCGACTTTGTGTAAATCACACAGCCTGAAAGAAGAAAAAAAAAGAAAAACGTTCTGTTGACACAGTCTCAACAAAAAAATAAATGCGACTGGTCAATCGTCACGTAGTACTCGTTGCAAGGTTATACTGGATTGCATCAGTCTGTACAGGTGCTCATGTTATTGTGCCAATTCCCTTTAGTCCCTGACATTTCATCACAAACACAATATGGGGAGTAGTTCAGGGATTCTGCCCTCCGTTTATTCTCTCGATGTGTATGATTTAGCTATAAAATAGCATCAATACAAAAATCACACCTTGGTAATAGTGAACAATGGAATAAACAGCTGTAGAAACATCATGAGCACAATAATTTGATTTATAGCCCTGACAATCATTAACCTTTACAATCTTGTCAGTGCTCTGCCCAAAATTGTCCACTTGGGATTTATCATTTCCAGATGTCATGACACTGTTGCGCAGTTTCACCTAATCTAGAGTTCAAGGTACCGTACACAGGTTTGGTTCACTGGGCTCTCTATCATTCATCTCCACAGCTGGTGACCGGTCTGTTTGTCTGCACAGAGACCTTTTAAAGGTAAGGGGTGCAATTACTTTTTTTTTTATATATATTTTTTGCTGCATACTTTACAAAATGTAATGGATTCAAACTTAAATTTTATGGTATCACTGTTGGAATAAAATGCAAAACCTCAAAGCTCATATTATGATGGATTTATTATAATGAGTATGTTCTTACTTAAGCATAGTGTTGTAAGAGTGTTCATATAAGTGTGCGTGAGAGTACAGAGCAGGGCTGGAAAAAGTACTCAGATCTTGTACTTAGGTAAAAGTAGCAATATCACAGTGTAGAAATACTTTGTTACATGTAAAAGTCCTGCATTTAAACTTTTACTTAAGTAAAAGTACAAATGCATCAGCATCAATATATACTTAAAGCATAAAAAGTAAAAGTACTCCTTATGCAGAGTGGCCCATTTCAGAATAATAGGGTATATATTATATTACTGGATCATAATTATTGATGCTTTTAATGTGTTTATCACTTTAATGAAGCAGCTGGTAAAGGTGGAGCTATTTTTTACTATATGCCGCATAGTTTATAGATATCAATACATTTTATCTTAACCTATAATAATACAGCCATTTACTTGTTGATTGTATTTTTTATTATGAATCTGAATATGCAAAGTAACTAAAGCTGTCCAATAAATGTAGTGGAGTAAAAAGTACAATATTTCCCACTGAGATGTAATGGAGTAGAAGTATAAAGTAGCATCAAATGGAAATACTCAAGTAAAGTATAAATAGCTCAAACTTGTACTCAAGTACAGTACTTGAGTAAATTTTCCATTCCATCACTCTAGAGACCGCCTGACCATCCAGACTGATGCATTGTCCATAATCCATGAGGATAAAAAAAGTCATATTACGTTTACATATTTTTACATTTTCTTGGGGTTCAAAGGTCTTAGCAATGCTTACATCACCATATTATATTTTATATTTTAACTTTGGCTAAATAAAGTCATGATGTGTAATTAGGATACACAAAACAAAGTGCTTTTCTTCTAATGAAAAAATATATATAATATTGCAGTTCAAAGGCGCACAGTAATATCTTTGGAATATAAATTCCTCTCCAATCATTACATTTAATCCCATATAGTGAGATAGCTTGAGATAAGTACTTCGTTGTGTAATGATTTTTATAGCTCCCTGTTTACGTTCCGAACATGCTACACTGTAGGTTAAGGTTTTTACAATTGTAAACCCTGGATTGTGTCTACTAAGCAAAATAGACCTCCTGCTGCTGCTGATGTTTTACCCTTAATGTTAATCAATAATCTCGACTCAAAGCGTTTAGTGCTTTGTGTTAAAAAATACCAGAATGCTTCGTCCCATAATGTTGTGCTATATGTAATATGGAGAATAAAATATCACGAGTTAAATGGACACCAGTCAGGACTTAAAGAAATAAACTACTGATTACATTCAAAAACTTGATACCAATTTACCAGTTTTCACTTTGTACATGCCTGGAATATTATAATTTACTTGGAAATGGTAAAAGAGGGATTTGCCATTTTAAGAGTGTTTTTTATTGTCTAAAATAGTATTTTATTTGCTTCTCCCCCATTAGATCAGAGACCATGGGAGAGTGGGGTTTTCTGTCCTCTCTACTGGACAAGGTCCAGTCCCACTCCACCGTCATCGGGAAGGTCTGGCTCAGTGTGCTTTTTATCTTCAGGATCATGATCCTTGGAGCTGGAGCAGAGAAGGTCTAGTTCTCTTTGTTCATACTTTATTTTTTGTAAGGCTGTGACTAACTGATGAATGTCTGAATTACTTTTATTAGACGGTAAAAGCTTTCAGGTGAAATAGCACCCTCTGGTGGCCGTGTTGAAGGCCCACAGCGCCAATTAAAACCGGACTCAGCTTGATAACAAATGATCAGGCTTTATAATCATAATAAGACATTTTTAACATACTGACACATTTCAAATAATGAAATACCTTTATCTCCAATTTTCAATTTTTGTACTGCTTTTCTTTCGAGTCACAGGGCCTGGAGGCTATCCCAGCATGCATTGGGCAAGAGAGCAATCCAATCTGCTCAATTACCCAGCCTGCTTGTTGGAAACAAAAAATATGTTTATATTTATTTAAGTTTGCTTTTGTTATTGATTTAGAAATAACAAAAAAAACGTAGTTCCTGTTTGTAGAACCACAACCCAACAATGTATCTTCAGAATGCCATTTTGTTACCTGCTTGTTTATCATTTAACCGTTAATTAACACAATTCTCCAATGGACCTCCATAATTACATTAAAAGTAAATATTAAAAGTGACATGGCATTCACTTACTTTGCCGTATATATCTATATATAAAATGATATTAACTTCTCATCTGAACATTACAGGTGTGGGGTGATGAACAGTCGAATATGATTTGCAACACCAAACAGCCTGGTTGCAAGAACGTCTGCTATGACCAAGCCTTCCCAATCTCACACATTCGATTCTGGGTCCTCCAGATTATCTTTGTGTCAACTCCAACGCTGATCTACCTCGGTCACGTCCTCCACATTATCCACAAAGAAAATAAGATGAGAGAACATACCGTGAACCACTCCAGGAGTGAAATTGTCAAAGTTCCAAAGTACTCCGACGACAAAGGCCACGTCATGATTAAAGGCGACCTGCTGGGAAACTACATGACCTCCATATTTTTCAGAATCCTTCTCGAGGTAGCGTTCATCGTGGGGCAGTATTATCTGTATGGGTTCATCATGGACCCGAGAGTCGTCTGCACCCGAGCCCCCTGTCCCTTCACCGTAGAGTGCTACATGTCTCGACCCACAGAGAAGACCATCTTCATCATCTTCATGCTCGTGGTGTCCTGCATCTCTCTCCTACTCAACGTGGCGGAGATCTTCTACCTGGCGTGTTATCGCTCGTGCAAACGAAAGTCTAAAACAAAGGCGGCTGCTTCTATCGCCCTTCACCCGCTTTTAAACGGTGACCCGCTGATTAAACACGAGAAGCGCGGCCTCCATGAAGCCAGCCACAGCACAGCCTGAAGAAGGCTTTAGAGCCAGTGTGCAAAATGGAAACAGTCGCAGAGCCACCAAGAAAACAGAAGGGCGAATACAATTTGTATTTATTTATGTGATGCTAAAAAAAAAAATCCTGAAAGTAATGCAAACGTAGTAACGTATGTGTAGACTATTTATGAAAATGGAAAAATGCACAACAATAATAGAATATAAAAAGTAAAATGTATCATTGAAGCAAACACGTTTCCCCTTGTTTTGCTCTAAAGCAGTGTGTACAGTAAGGGCTGTTAGTGCTACTTTGCTTATCAGTTTTTTTTTCTAAATATTCAATTTGCAGGCATGACTTTTAGGACTGTAAATATTTTAATAACAAATCATTCCTTTTTTCATGTTTTATATTTGAATATGAATTTGTAACTGACTGTTTATTAAATATTTCAAACTGCAATCTCAGTTTTTGTTTCATGATTCATCACTGTTTTGGTTTTCACTAAAATTTAACATACTGTAAATCACACACTTAGATACAAAAATGAAAACAACGAAATTACAAAATGTGTATATTGTTATGACACTCTTCTAGTGTAAAATCTTATATCACGGCAATTTGATCACAATAATCACAATACATTAAAATCACAACTACATTTTCTGGAAATTCACTTGAGGAACTGATGTCTCCCACTGAAGGTACATGAATGTTAGATTTTCGGCATATGTTCTGGATAAGCAACTGTTTGATAATGCAATGTTACCTTGTTGAGGAGTTGACTTTTATTCCTCAGAAACGTTCAACTTTTCATCTGGCAAGTTGGTAATTTCAACATTCATCCTATAATGTATCACATGACAGAGTTTCACTGAACAGGTACACGTAGTACCTGCTCAACAACAGATAGTTAACGTTAGCAGACACAATTAGCAACTAGCTTAGCTTGGGAACATAGTGGAGCATTTAGCAGCTTAAGAGCCAGACAACCAGAGCTAAAACAAAGTGGCCTTACATTAGACAGACAGGTTTTTAGGATAAGTTTGCTGAAAAGTTCCTCGTGTCAATTTAAAAGGTCAAATGTCAATCGTTACGTTCCCACACTTTTTCTTCTGCCCCCCAATGGCAAAAGAAAGAGTAAAAGTATTAAACCTTAGCACCAACCTGTGGTTGTCGGTGGTGCACAAGCCACTCCCCGCCGGAGAAACACCACTAGATGGCGCCATTAACACGCCCAAATGCGTCTATCCGCGTCAGCTCGTAGTCCCGCCCACCGCCCACACAGCGACGGACACCAGCTTCCTTTTCCTCACAATAACAACAGCTGGAAGCAGCTAAAGATGGCCGCCGCGACCATGGCGGGGCTCGACGCCCACAGGATGGAGGAAAAGAAGTTCGAGTACTTCTCCTCCATCAACTCCATGGCGAAGAAAATCATGCAGGAGAGGAAGCACATTGAAGCGAAGCACGGCTCTTCATGGGAGACAATGACGCCGCAGGAGCAAGACAGCGCCATCGACAACGGGATGATGGACCCTCATATCAGAGCCCGATACGCCATGCACAGAGTCGACCGTGAAGAAGTGGTCTGTTACCCGAAACTGCTCATTCAAACGGGTCAGAAGATAGTTCATTTCGGCGAAGAGGTGCTTAAACCCCGTTTTAATTGATGTTACATTGCTTTGTGTGTGTGTGTGTTTTTAGAGGTCGGAATAGCCAGTGTTGTCATGGTTAATAACTGACGTTAGCCACGTAGCCCGGTGAGACGCGTAGGTAAACGTCATTGTGGCTTCCTGGTGCGTACTAACGTTACTAGCTACCGTGTTAAATTAAATGTAGTCACAATCACAGGGAATCCATTGATATCGATACGTTCTGCTGGTCATACTTACACTAGGCTCCTATCAATAACATGGCCATACAATGTGTGGTTTTAGTTGCTGTTATTGTGTTTTTCTGGCAGAAATGTAAGTAATATAGACGTTGTCCTAAATATGGTATAAGCGGCATTATTTTCACATGTATTCCCATTTATTAGGCTATCTAAGGAAAGCCATGAATGTGTCAGTTGAAATGGTTACTACACTGTTGTGTTTCTATTTAGGATATTACCTGGCAAGATGAGCATTCTGCCCCCTTCTCGTGGGAAACAAAGGTAAATGTATTCATTATTAAGTTTGAGTCTGTCATACATGTTTCTGCGAAGAGATTTGGCACTATTGAAGCGCTGCAACTAGCTCCTTTGGCATCATCAGTGCTTGTGTTGACTACATTTGTAGTAATTCATTGTGTAGGCTATACAATGTAAATAGTAAGAATCCCATTTGAAATTGAAATTAGCATGTAGTGTTGAGCCCAGTTGAATTGTGAGATATTGTTGCGTCCCTCTATCAGAGCCAGTTGGACTTCAGCTTGACATTGGGCCCAGTCGACCAGGTGGTCTCAGCCTCGCAGGCAGACTCAAAGGCTGCAAAGGTTCCTCATTCCAGCCAGCTTGGCAAGAGTACACCAGGAATCAAGGTATGATAAGGAGCGCACTGTTGACTTGTTTGAATGGTGCGTATCCTCAGTTGGAATTGCTTTTTGAATAACCTTTACCTTAACTTCAATCACGATCACATAAATAATTTAAAAAAAATCGTTCCTGGAATTTTACAGGAGAGGCTGTGCAATTGTACGTTTTATGAAAACAACCTAATTTATAACAAACGTGTTGTTGTGTGACTGTGAAGGTGTCTGTCAGTGAGGTACGGAGGCCAGAGGAAGAGTCGTCTTTCTGGAAGATCAGCGCAGAGAGGTCCAGGCTGGAGGGAGAGCAAGCCGACTTCCAGTCCCTAACCCCCAGCCAGATCAAATCCCTCGAGAAAGGAGAGAAATCGCTCCCCTCCTACCTCCGACAGGTAAACACTGAAATCTACCGTGTTTCTCACCATCTGGTGACGTTTTCAGTTCAAGTAACAGCTGCCACTGTTTGTTCCCACATTTTGGCACAAGCATGGCATTTCGGGTCTGTATAGTTTCTAACAAACAACAGATTGATAGCAAGCTCCCACCCAAACACACTTGTCACTTTTGCTATCGAGCTGTGCATCCTGAAATAGAATCCAGCCTGAAGCTGAGATCGCTGGCATCTGTGAAGCCTCCGCAAGTGTCAGAGAAAGAAGCAGACGGAAAAAAAACAAAAAAAGAAAACGATGATTTCTATATTGTTTCTGAATGTTCTTCTTTGCTGTTCTAACTTTTCTAGTTTAGTGCGTATTTGTTGTTGCTGAGATTTTTCCATTGTACAGCCACATCAACCGTATAAGTATAATCAACTGTATCAGTGACCATGAAAATGTCAACATTAAATATCTTTCTACAGGAGACATCTGTAACCACCAAGGAGCATGAGGCAGTAGACCCCCACCCTCCGGCCCCTACCAGGTCCACCAAGCACCGAGCACCCAAACCTCCTGCTCCCCAGCCCCCCATCGCCATCCCTATCGCCATCCCTGTCGCTGTAAGCGCAACGCCTGCATCCATCTCCATCTCGCCGAACCCACGACCACCTGTCAGGGTGTCGTCGTCAGTAGCGGGATGGGAGCGCTCTCAGAGCACCCTGCCATCGGTCGGTACCACCGTGGATGAAGTGTTCTCCTCCAGCATGATGTCCAAGCCCTCCCACCACCCCGCCAGTGTGGAGAAAGAGGATGACGGTTCATCCGCCAGCCCCACCTTTGCTCAGGTGAGTTTTGAAACAGGTATATTTTTCTGAGTGACGTAAGCACAGTCTCACGACACATTTTTCTGCTTTTGGATATTTTTAAATGCAGGGTACATAAAAGTCTGTAAAAAGCTTAATTTTAACCGGTATGATTTAAAGCTCGGGGATATGCTTGATTGCAAATATACCTAAAAATGCTTGATGTTCCACTGTCTTGGGGCTACAACAGCAACCTCTTTTAAATAACCATGATCAAAACATACATTTAAAGTTAATATGAACAACTGGTTAAATTAACAAAGTGGCAATATACATTAATTGCTGTAAGTATACATTAAATCTGTAATTTTGTACAAGTGCATTTAAAGTAACAATTTAGATGTGACGATAAAGGATTAGAGAGTTTGGACATCTTTGGTTTATTTACCTTGAAAGTGCTTGAATGTTACCCTTGGAGAGCTGATGTCTACTCATATAATAAAAGGCAAATACCCGCTGTGACATCACCATGTGGCCTTAAAATCAAGTTCAGCATTTCTCTGTGTGTGAGAAATTCCCAGGGCAACTCCCTGAGGCCCAAGGTAACGTCTTCTAAATAGGTTTTATTGTTTAATGAACAGTTCAAAATCACTAAATAATGAATTTAATATTGTATATGATTTTTTTTAAAAAGCAGGGAATTTGTTTGGCCCAGTATTTATATACCCACAACGGCATTAGTTCTTTACTTATACGCTTTCTAAAGGAAGCTTTCACACCTGCAGTTCAGTTCACTTGGTCTAGATGAAAGAAAACAAAAATACATTGTTGCCTTATGGTTTTGGTCCGTTTCTTGTTCAGACTGACTTTAGACACACTAACCAGGAGCTGCAAATATTTGGTTACCATCAGTAGGTGGATTCCTGCTAAAAATAATCTCACTTCCACTGTCACACAGTCCTGCGGTTGGTCTGTTTTGCTTTCATAACACAAACGAGCAGCATCAGTCCAATTGGAGCTGAACCGAACCAAACTTTAGTTTTTGTCCGGTTGTTTAGTCTGCACCAGAGTTTGATTGTCAGCTTTCACACCAGACCAAACAAACCCAGCGGGTTTAAAAGCATCCTAATGTGACAGTAAGCCATAGTGCTTTAGGGAAATAAAATAGGAGAACTCTTGAGAGATTCAATTAAAAGAGAGATTCCAGCTAAATTAGTCGTAGGTAGAAGGAAGCAAATGAAAGTTGAGACCAAAAAGAATTTCAGCCAACACTTAAACAATGAATTAGTCCAATATCAATCCTTCATATCATATGAAGAACAAGAGTTAAAAAAACCTATTGTTTCTAATAGCCAGTCAAATGTACTGAACTGTGTGTCTGTCTCTCCCAACCTCCCGCCCCCTCAGTACAACACGAGCAACAACCTCCTGAAGACTGGATTCGACTTCCTAGACAACTGGTAAACCACAGCCGAGACGAGTCACCGCTATGAATGAATCGCGCTCATCATCACTCTAAAGAAGGACCACACTGCCATGACTACAGACATCACACCAGTCTTTAGAATGACCACATTATGTTGTAATTATCTTCAGTGGCTTGTTAAGATATTATCTCACTGCCTGTGTGCTGGTGTTCCCTCTCCCTCTCTTAATTAGGTTTTGATTTCTTGCCAAACACCCCCCTGCCCACCAAATGGAGAGTGAGCAGGGATTGTGCCTCCCCCCCCCCCCCCCCGACTGTGCATTCACACTGCTATCAGTGCATTCACACTGCTATCAGCTCAATTAAAAGATGACACAAAAGTTTGGAACTGCATCAAAATATGATGTAGAATATACATCCTTTTACCGAGAAGGCTGAAGATCCAATGTTTTGTTATTCGCCATCACCAATAAAAAGTTCAGTTGTGGATGTTTTTTCTCATATGACATCAGCCAAAGATATCCCTGAATTACCTGGTAACTCTGGTAACCTGCCGATCATGTTTGTAGTGTGAATGCACAGTAACGGTGTGACTTGGCTGCCTTCACGTGCAACTTTTAGACACTAATCTAGCAAGCAAGGACATATTTTGTACCATAAGCATGTCAAATTCTCATGTGTGCAAAACACTAGAACACTCATCCGTCTTTTTTCTGTTTTCTTTTTTGTTATGAATATTGTGCTTTTATTTATACGTATCTATATATTCCTATAGACCTAAGCGTTTTAGAATTGAAGTAGCGCTCAGTGCTGCAGTCTCGGCCCACTTGGTGCAATTACTACAGACAATGTTCCTACTGGTTATGGAATTCCTGGAATATTATGGAATTTTTTTAAGGATGTTCAGGTGGGGAATATTGTGGGATTTTACCATTGCATCACTTTGCAGAAATTAAACAGAATGTATTTTCCAACATTCACACACACACACACACACACACACACACACACACACACACTCACTCCATTGAATTAGATGATGGTTTTCATTAAGTGGAATCCAAACTGAAACCAAAAACAGGAGGGAAGAACAGCCATGGAAGTGATCACACTTAGTCATGGACTGAATGTCGGGGCTGCTGTGGGAACCTGTTACAGATGTCCTGTATGGATTTAGTGTCTCCACAACACTCCTTACCAACTCACCCCTCCCAACTGTCACCTTTCACGTCAAACTAGTGCTGAGCAGAGCTGGTGTGCATTTATAGTGAAAAAAGACGCAGCCAACCGTCGAGTTTTAGATAAATAGGCAGGCATGTAGTGATTTGTACCACTTGTGTCATAAATCTAAAATCCAGTTTACATGATTAGAGTACTATTTTACTGAATTTTATATTTATCGGCTGATTGTATCTTAAGCTATACTTGTATATTGCACTCATACATTTTGAGGTCAAATATTGGAAGGAAGTGAATAAAAAGTCAAACCTGTTCTTTGTCTTTTTTCTGCAAAACAAAACATTTTAAAGGGCACAAACTCCCTTCCTTAGAAATTCAGAATACTGTTTACAGTGTTTTTTTTCCCCTCACTTTTTAGTTCTTGATTCCCAAATGTAATGAATCCCACATTAATATAGTTTCTGCTGAATTTCTCCAGGGAGGGAAAGAGGAGGTCACTACCAGGAGTGTCTGTTATGGTTACAAATGCAACATCAGTCGAAGATTGTTTGCATTCTTGTCGACCTCCTCGTCAGCCCCATGACATCAATCCCTCCAGCTGTAATTCTTACCAGATCCAAAATGCCATTTAGGAAAGGAGGAGGGAAGGATGTCTGGTGCTCAGAGGAAACTTTGTGCTGTTCAGTTGAACAACACATTGGCCCAGTTTAGAATAACCAGACCTCATTCCACCGTCTCCCTCGGGCACTAAGCAGCCGCTTCACTGTGTGGGTTTAAGGAAGGAAGAGCATTACTGTGTTTCATGCATAATGTATGCTGTAAAAAAATAACACGGCAAAGCCAGAGAACAGGAAGTTGTTCTTCTGACGAAGACACCCCAAAGACATGCAACTATAGGACAAGGATCTACTGTCCCACCACAAATGTTGGAGATCACTTTGAAAATCTTAACCCAAAATTGACCTAGTGATTTGCATGACCAGAGCATGTGACCTAGCACAGCTGCACTGTGGTGACTTTCTGGCCAATTTCTCGGGTGAATAGTGCAATGGATGTAAGACTTTGAATGAGACCATGCCTTATGCAGAAAGAGGTGGTATGTATATGTTTTACACTACGTTGCCACGTCTCATCCAAGTCCTCCCATATCAGTTTGGCAGGATCCAATGAGGGGGGGGGGCTGATGTTGTGTATCGTTATATAGATTTAAGACACCCTCCCTTTCTCATAGGGGGTCTACTCCAGTATAGCATCCATTGCATTTAAGATTTTACAATGTATTTGTTACTAAAAGCATTTTAAATAATTTTAGGCCTTTAAACTGGTCAGAAAAGATATTAAGCATCAGAACAAAATAAACCACAAACAGATTATATCTAAATATATCGTGTATCAGTGTTGGTCTTTACTGTATGTTTGTGTTCATCATCCGTCGCTGAACTGTGGCACCTTTGTCCAGTCCAGCCAACCTCCCTGCAGCACCACCCAAGACCTCCACACTCTGAATGGCTGCTTTGTGTTCCCTCTCACTTTTTTTTTTCTACAAATGTTTGGGTGAATGAAAACCATTGCACGGTATTGAACTTACAGCGGTAACAGGAACAGGACAGTTATTTTGTTCCCTAATGTCTAATAAGACATGGCACATTTTTATGCTGAAAATGAAACCAACTGATCAGATAGATGCGAAGTTGGCTGTGTACCACACTGACATTTATATTTTAGAAGCATTATGAAGGTCTGAGAGGTCGGCAGATAGTTGGAAAATGAATTGAGTCATCCACATGTTTTTTGTGCTGATGGAATATGGCAAGAGAGCAAAGTCTGCAAAACATCTGCATATTAGTCCTATTATATGCACGATTACACAATTTCATTTCATTTCATACATTGTAATCTTGTGGACAGCAATACCAAAGAGACACATCGCAGATTTGATGGAGTGGTTTTAAATGTAATGCTCATACATTAAACGAAAACAGGCCTAAAACTTATTTATACTTATTTATTTTCATTATCAACTATTCTCTCGTTGAATCGTTTAGTTTAATAGTATCAATACTAGTACTGTCGATACTCTTATCGGTTCTTTTTGATTATTTTGTGAGAAAAAAATAAGATAATTAATTAAAAAAGAATCAACATTGCTTTATTATTCATATGTAAACAAATAGTGTTTAAACAGCAACAGCAGAAATGTTTAAATAACTCACTATAGTTGACTCTACTGTTTCAATGGCAACAACAAATGTAACTTTGAGAACATTCCTACAGAAAAGAGTATATTATCATTACATATTAGGATATATTTGGAGTTGAGAGCCTTGGTAAAGAAACTATTATTGTTTTCAGGTGTGTTGGCTGCAGTGGTAGTGGGACTAGTAGCTTCAAAATAGCTTATAACACTAACTTATAACAACACAGCTGCTCCCCTTATTAATAACTATGTATGAAAAAACTCAATATACACTGACAGACTTATTAGTTGTTACCTAAATCCCTTTGACTCTACTGTTGAGAAGGGGTGCAGGTCTTTAACAGTAAACTGGTTAACAGCTCTATGACACTCGTTCCCCCTCTAAGAGATTAATTGACCAATCATTTCAACCCTCGTTTGATTTGAATGCTTTTGATTGTTCACAGTGGGAAATCAACAATAACCACGAGGGTCAAAACAAGGGTAGACACTTTTTCCAGACCGTTGTTTGACTCACATTTTTTGGAGTGTTGGACTCCGTCGTGTACTGGAACAGCTGTGTTTAATGCGCAGACCCACACATTTGTCCCTCTTTGCTGAACGCAGACGCTCACAGTCCCAGGCGCTGCCGGAGCTCCTCCCAGTCTCCAGATCCCAGGGCCCTGCCTCGCTTCCCCTGGAAACTCTGCTGGATTCTTGTGGCATTTTAATTGGCATACCTCCTGTTACAACCACACACACACACACACACACACACACACACACACACGGTACAGACATTTATTTTAATGTCGTCATTTCCATGAATAGATTCAGAACCTCATATTTCTCTCATCGATAATTTATTTAATTGCCCATGAAAGTTTGGCAAGCAGGCCTGATATTTGGCCAAATTAAAAGAAGGACTGTGTGTGTATCTATGTATGCCAGTGTGTGTATCTATGTATGCCAGTGTGTGTGTGTGTGTGTGTGTGTGTACGTGTGTGCGAGAGAGTTTAGGACCACAGTAGGCAAGTGTGTAAAGGCGTGTTTTGTATTTGCAACAGAATTCATGTTTAAGCCAGAAATAAATGTTAAAACAACATACAAATTGCACATTAGGCATGATAGTTCTTGACATTGTAAATAGGAGTTTTTCAGTAGTTTGACAATTTTATCAAACTACTATTTAAAGGGCCAAAACTGAACTTTCATGCCAATCATTTAGGCGAAAATTGGACACGACAGATCCATAAGAACGGAACAAACTCCATCTGCCATAAAGACATAATATGGTTGAAAGCTCCAGAAAAAGCTAGTAAGTGGATATTGAGTTGAGATTATTATATTAAAGTGTACACAATTGCTGTGAGCTTTAAACTGATTCAGGTTATGAGAAAATTGTGCGTTACTGACATCATTTATTTAGTTTACATTGCTGGTGAACTGAGGATGTTTCTCAATTGGAATGGAAGTCTTTTCCCATCTAAACCAAAGAAAACCACATATCTCTACACTTGGTGATTTTAAATCTTTCGGAAAAATATATAGTCACAAAGCTGAGAAGTGCTTTTCTTAGCTTATGCTTTTGGAGATACATGGTTTTCTTTGGATGGGAAAACTATCTTAAGGCTGAATTAAAACCATTTAAAGGGTCTTAAAAACGCATTACCTGTGTTGTTATCCCCCGGCGTAATACTACAGAGTTCACACAAAGAGTGGAAATGGGAGGTTGGAGAAAACACATAGAGCTTTCCTGTTGTTTGGCAGGAGAGGAGTGACATCCTGAGCAAGACAGAGAGCGGAGAGACAACTGGGACATGACTTTGATTTGTTTTCAGCATCTGTGTGTTTTCTCTCATTCACATTTCTAATGGGGGATCCCTGCTGCTGCTGCTGCTGCTGCTGCTGCTGCTGCTTCTGCTTTCCTGCATCCTGGATCACATCTGTGAGGGAAGCACGAGGGTCGGGAGGGAAAGGGGAGTGAAAGAGAGAGACTCAGACAGTGGAAAGAGAGAGAGAGACTCAGAGGGAGTTTTGCTGCTGAAGTAAAAGCAGAGTTATTAGGAAGCAGAAAATGGGACCGGCTGCCACCTCGCTCGCTCTCCTGTGTTTATGTTCTCTGGGTGTGTGTGTTCCTACAGGGACGGCCGCCGCAGCACCAACACAGGTCAGGACTGATTGTGTGTACTGTGTGTGCGCTTGGACTTGACTAACTTAAAACTGTATTTCATTGGCGGTGTTGCTGTTGCTGTTGTATGTCTGTTTCTTTGGGTAAAACACCAGTCACAGTGCTCTGAGTGCTGTACATGTGTATAGGAGGGAGTCCGGTCAAGCTAAATTAAGCAAAAGATAATAAACAATAAGACGTTTTCTGCTCAATATTATGCTGAGATGGTATGAGGATGATAATGGTTTTAAAGACTATATAAGTCCATCTGGTAGTTTTTCTTCCCCTCTACTAAAACTTAATGTGTGGGTCAGACCTCAAAATGAAACACCCCTCTCCCTCTGTCAGTCCATTATGCCACAGAGGGAACATGTTGACACACATGGTGCTGCTGATAATGATTAAAGTACACATGGTTTCAAGTTAATTTTAAGGTAAAGATCACATCCTGCATATAATCTAGAGGATGATAAGCTAAACATTTACGTCCATTGTGGTCCATGTTATTGAAGAAGTATGTTGATATATTTTGAGATGATTATTTATGTGTATATGTGATAAACATTAAGTTCATTATTTGAGTTATCCAAGTTTAAAAGTGTAGAAATGGGTAGGACCTTATAATTGCGCCTAAGAAATGTTAAAAAATTAAAATTTCTCTGTGTGTGTGTGTCAGGCATCCTTTTCAGAGGTGAAGAGGGCGCGAGGGGACGTTCCCGATATTCTTCCAGAGCCTGAACCAGAGCCAACCAGCCCATTGTCAGACTTTGAAAACTCATACAACTATGTCTGTGAGTCTCCATATCCAGATCCAGTTCAGACGTAATGCTTCCTAACACTATGTCATCACTGTGGAAAATAACAGCATCATATATTAGTCTGACTATGAGCCGTATTGCTGTACTCTAAAGTAGCACAGTGATATTTCATATTTCATGAATGCAACACATTTCTCTTTCCTGTTCTTGACCTCCATCATACCGTATTCTGTTAGTGTCCAGATTAGCCGGTATGGACCAGGCGATCCACAAGCTGAACGTTGGTCACTACACTCTGGATGTTAAAGTCAGCCAGTTAATGGACCGGCTGACCAGGGTGGATGGTAAGACGATCACAACAGATCCACATTTCTCTTTCTCCATGGATGTTTTTCCCTTTCCCCCCGAATCATTTTTTTTCCATATTTCCAGCATTTCCCCTTAAGTCAGGCATGTTCATTGTAAAATGGACAAATGGATAGGATACATGTGGCGCCCCCCTCTGCTAAAAAAGTATAAGGTATTGATATTGCACCGGATGAAAGAAGCAAGATGAATGAAAACAACGACGAATGAGAATGAAAGAAAGTGAATGAGATGAACTATATTTGAACGTCCTTCATAAACCATCATTATCGCTTAAATAATGAGCTGTGACATTATGGCTGTGTGGCTTGACTGTTTGCCATGATAGAGCTTTACTTTAAAAAGGAAGTCAAAAGTATGATGCCCTGGACTAACTTTCATGTCTCCTTGTTTTTTGTTGTTCCCCTTCACCAACATGGCAGCTAAGGTTGAGGAGCTGGAGGACAGCATCCGGGAGGTCTACCAGCACAGCAAGGACAACCGCAAGGAGATGGGGAGACTGGAAGGTAACAGAGTTACTTTCATACAACTCCAAGTCAATGCTAATTTAGCTCTGCGTCTGATGTGAAAAATAAGCAACAAACTATGTATGGCGGTAATATCTAAATGTTGCGTTGCCCTCAAGTGGACAAAAAAAACATCTGTTGATGCAGGTTTTAAGACTGGATGATTGTCTCTTTGTCGTGTTTTCCTCTACTTCTCAGGTTGCCAGAAGGGACACCGGATGGGATACAAATGCTATCTTGTGTACAATAGCTACCAGGACTACGCCGGAGCGTCCAGGAAGTGCCTGGAGCGCGGCGGTCGCATGGCGATGCCGCGCGACCGCAAGGAGCAGGAGGCCCTCGCCGACTACGTCAAGTCCTTTTTCCACCCGGGGAACTGGCCCGTCTGGCTGGGCGTCAACGACCTGCGATCTGAGGGTATGTACCTCTTCGACGACGGGACGCGGGTGTCATACTTCCAGTGGCGCAAACACTTCCTGTCCAGCCAGCCGGACGGCGGGAGGCGGGAGAACTGCGTGGCGATGTCGTCAGACGACGGAGACTGGTGGGACCACTACTGCGATCGGACCATGAACTATCTGTGCGAGTTTGATGACAGGGTGGCACTTTAAGAAGAACTCTTTTTTAAGATTTACTCCCTCACCACCTTACTTTGAGCTCCAGTCATTATAATCATGAGAAATAAAAGCCCATTATATTTTCAAATAACTTATTGCCCTTTATAAAAGACACAAAACATAGCTGGATTGGTTGTATTCAAGGGTGGGCTCTTAAATTCTCCGTAAGAAAACTGTTTTTCAATATAAATATCAAGTATAATTTCCCTTCGATATGCTATTAGTGCAGCAGTGTTTAATTAGTGTCCATATGTATAAACACATTTGCCATGGAAATATTTCAAGGTATTGTTTTTTAAGGTGAAACAGAATGCACCTTTTATTTTTTCAATGCTCACAAATCCATGTATTGCCATTTAAGTTCTAAAAGTATGGAAAAAGTAAGAATAGTATTTTATTATACTAACTTCATCAGATGAAGTCAGTATAATAAATATATTATTCATGCAGCTGCAGTGATATGAATGTAAACCAGTCAGGACTCTGCTGTGATTTAACGCCGGCGAATATAAATATTTGTTCAAAGTTTGCAAAAAAAAAAGAAAAACATGAAAATCTGGAGGCACTTTCTTCAGAATCAGCACATAGTGAACCTCTTGAAGATATAAATCAATGTGTTTGGGCTGAACAGGAATAAGCCAGTGCTTTGCTGTTACTTCTGAGCTTTGAAGCTATTTTAACAAAGTCTGGTCAAACTGCTGATTCTTTAACATCTCAGGCCAGAACATTTTCCCACAGTATGTAAAACAAAAGAGTTGTATATAAAACACTGAATGTAAATGCTTTTCATAAATCTGCCTCATCAGTAGGGATGGGTATTGTTTGATGTTTCGATACAGTGCCGATACCAAAATGGCACTTTTTTTGATACATTATACTACTAGAAATATAGGCCTAGACATATTTTTCTACGGAACCCTTTTTTATTTAACATAAGAAGCCAAAGTTCTAAAAAGTGAAATGGTGTCTAAATATATGCAACTATACAATACGTTTTTCTAAAATTGGCAAAGATTTTGATTTAAATAAAGAACATTCTCATCACATTATAGGACAAGACGACTACACATCACCGACAGTTTTTGGTACATACCTTTTTTTTTTTTAAATACCTTTTTGCATACCCAGCTCCTACTCATCAGAAATCCTGGGTTGCCATCATGTGGGATTTTAACATCAAACACCTCACAGTTTACGACAAATTATGTTCTTATTTTATTTATAGATAACAGATCAGATTTGTAGCACACCAGCAATTATGTCTTTATTTCTACTGTAAAATCTCAAAGTGCAGTTTTATGATTACATAAGAAAAAGAGAATGCAGCAGCAGCTTTCATCTCTACCCTGACAAGCCACAAAGTAGTGATATCATGTCTGGGTAATGTAGTAATTTGTCCCTTCCAAAACTAAATATGTTGCCTCTCACCGCCACTTAGGGCCTCCGAAATCCAAACCTGCTTAAGTCGCTATTAAAAAGGTGCAAAATGGCTCTCAACATGGTGATGGCTGAGCCGGTGGCTAGAAGCTAACGGTGCTAACAGCACAAACTTTACATATATAATAATTGTTTGCTGCTATATTAATGCTCTGAATGTCAAATTCAGCACCTTTGAAGGAATGCCATACTCTCTAACATGACAGATTACAGTAAAATTGCTAAAATCATATTGCAATCCAGTCGTACCGCTCATTTAAAAAATGCTCCCATCACAACAATGACACAACAAAGGGAAGATCCATTTGTCTTTGATTTACAGTTCTGCATCGGTCACATTTCTTCATGGTGTCATGAGTGCGAGACGTGACGTCATAAACGTGAGTCAAAGAGTTGCTCTTCCTCTGTGGTGTCAGTGATGTGGTAAAAAAAACAAAACCCAAAAAAACAATTAAACCCCCTGATCAACCCAAGTGTCTCCAGTGTTCACGCATTTTTCACAGCTCGTCGTCCACATGTTGATGTTACTCTGCTGAGTCGGCAGAGCTGCTTGAAGGGTTGACGGCCTGCAGGATGGCCTTCACAGTCGGCCTGTCCATTGGGGTTTTAGACGGGTGAGAAAGAAGGACCTTCCCTGCTTCATCCAGCAAAAAGTCACCTCCCATCTGAAAATAACAAAACACATTTAAGGCTCGTTCAATACTTTTCTATATTAATATGGAATCAAATGTGATGCAAAGGGGAGGTGAATAGACTCTGCAGCTCTACTGTTCATTTTGTTTTGCAGCCTGAACTAAAGTACAGAATGGAAGATCTTTTAAATGTCAACGTCATGTTTTTAGTATATAATTGAGACACCATTAATTAAAGTAAATGTCATTTACCTTTACAATCACATCCATCATAACAAGCCATACTGTCTGTTATTGAGTCCTAAAGTAGTATTTTCTAAAACAAATGAAGACACATTTCTAGTGCTTTTAACTGTAAGCAATCATTTCCATTTTAATTTGATTTGAGATTTAGTTATCATTTCTACAAAGTTGCACAGAATGGGACTGATAACTGCATTTAATTTAAGAGGAAGTTGTTGAAAGTGTCTGCATTTGACTGCAGGTATTTCCTTAGTCAGTTAGCAGTTATGAACCAAAGTAATTTCTCTCAATTTGAAAGGGCACAGCACAGAGAGGGGGAAGAGGTGGGGGTAGCTTCTTTTTTTTTTTTTATCCCCACACACGTAAATCTGAAAATGTGGCACTTATTTCCTCGGTTTACGTCACTGATTCAGGTTCTTACATCTGCACCTCAATGCCAAAGTATTTGCTGCTGTGTCGTCCATCTGTACCTGGTAGATATCTTCCAGCAGGCGAGGGTCGACAACGGGGAAGTCTCTGTCCACAGCTCCGTACTCCGAGTACTGCAGCAGGCAGCCGAACCTCATCACCTTGGCGTAGGAAGAGCCGAGGCCGAAACTCCTGTATACCTGTGGCAGAGACGACATCTACTGTGTTAGGAACGTGTAATATTTTCTGCAGAAAAAAACCCCAACTGGATATGAAAAGACGACCTATTCAGGTTTTTCACACAGACACACACATCATGATTGACGATCACTTCTGTGGCATGTGGAAAATCTTCTGTCTTCATATTTGGTTGCTTGCCCTGGTTTCCATCTCACATCTGCTAACATCTGGTGGTTGACTTTTCAGAATGAATGGTTTGGAGGCTTCAGCTTACTGTGTTTTCAGGACACATCATCAAACAGCTGCTAAATATAACAAATCTCTAGTCTCATGCACCTACCCACCTGCACTGAATATAAATATAGCTACTATATAATAGAATGCAGACACAGGTTTAATCTGCTGTAATCTGATCCTCATATCTTTATTTTACAGAACAAGACAAATCCTAGTTGTTTTTTTGAATTTCCTTATCATGTTGTCAGTTGATTCAGTCACGACCTGACCTTTCTC